>NW_026868264.1:179960-375122 GCF_020745735.1 Hemiscyllium ocellatum
CCCTTCCCTTCCCTCTCTCGCCCTACCCTCCCCTTTTCACCCTCCCGGCTCTTCCCTCCCCTCCCCTCTCTCGCCCTCCCTGCTCTTCCCTCCCATCCCCTCTTTCGCCCTCCCCTTCCCTCCCCTCTCTCACCCTCCCGGCCCTTCCCTCCCCTCCCATCTCTCCCTCCCCTTCCTTCCCCTCTCTCGCCTTACCCTCCCATCTCTCACACTCCCCCGCCCTCCAGGCCCTTCCCCCTCCTCTCCCCTCTCTCGCTCTCCCCTCCGCTCTCTCGCCATCCCGGCCCAGCCCTCCCCTCTCGCTCTCCCATCCCTGCCCAGCCCTCCCCTCTCTCGCTCTCCCGTCCCTGCCCAGCCCTCCCCTCTCCCGCTCTCACGTCCCGACCCTCCCATCCCCTCTCTCGCCCTCCCCTCCCCTCCTCACCTCTTGACCTCCCGGCCCTCCCCCCTCCTCCCATCCTCTCGACCTCCCGGCCCTCTCCTCTCCTCCCCTCTCTTGTCCTCCTCTTCCCTCCCCTCTCTTGCCTTACCCTCCCCTCTGTCGCCCTCCTGGCCCTTCCCCCTCCTCTCGCCTCTCTCGCCCTCCCCTCCACTCTCTCGCCGTCCCAGGCCAGTCCTCCCCTCTCTCGCTCTCCAGTCCCTCCCTGCCCTCCCATCCCCTCTCTCGCCCTCCCCTCCACTCCTCTTGACCTCCCGGTCCTCCCCTCCACTCCCCTCCTCTCGCCCTCCCCTCCTCTCGACCTCCCTTCTCCTCTGGTCCTCTTGCACTCCCCTCCCCTCCTATCGCCCTCCCCTCCCCTCCTCTCGACCTCCCTTCCCCTCCCGTCCTCTTGCAGTACCCTCCCCTCTCTCGCCCGGCACTCCTCTCCCCACTCTCGCCCTTCCGACCATCCCTGCACTCTCTCCCCTCCGGCCCTCCACTCCCCTCCCCTCTCTATCTCTCGGCCCTCTACTCCAGTCTCTCCCCCTACCTTCCCTTCCCTCCCCTCTCTCGCCCTCCCGGCCCTCGCCTCCCCTCTATCGACCTCCCCTCCCCTCCCCCGCCCTCCGCACCCTCTATCACGCCCTCGGCCTTCCCCTCCGCTCTCTCGCCCTCCCGGCCCTCCCTCCCCTCCCCTCAAACACCCCTTTCTCCCCTCTCTCGCCCTCCCGGCCCTTCACTCCCCTCCTCCGCCCTCCCCTCCCTCTCTCGCCCTCGGCCCTCGCCTCCCCTCTCTCGCCCTTCCCTCCCACCTCTCCCCTCTCTCGCCCTCCCAGCCCTTCCCTCCCCTCCCCTTCTCCTCTCGCCCTCCACTCCCCTCTCTCGCCCTCCCAACCCTCCCCTCCCTTCCCCTCCCCTCTCTTGCCCTCGGCCAACGCTTCCCCGCACTCGCCCTCCCGGCCCTACCCTCCCCTCTCTCACCCTTCCCTCCCTTCCCCCCACTCTCGCCCTCCCCGCCCCTCTCTCGCCCTCCGCTCCCCTCTGTCGTCCAACCCTCACTCCTCTCCCCTCTCTCGCCTTCCCCTCTCCTCTCTCACCCTCCCCTCCCCTCTCTTGCCCTTCCCTCCGCTCCCCTCTGTCGCCCTCCCTTCACTCCTCTCCCCTCTCTCACTCTCCCCTCTCCTCTCTTGCCCTCCCCTACCCTCTCTTGCCCTTCCCTCCCCTCCCCTCTCTCCCCCTCCCGGACCTCCCCTCCCCTCTCTCGCCCTTGGTCCTCCCCTCCCCTCTTCCGCCCTCACCCCCCTTGCCCTCCCCTCTCTCACCCTCGGTCCTCCCCTCCCCTCTCTCGCCCTTCCCTCCCTCTCTCGCCCTCCCCTCTCTCGCCCTCCCGGCCCTTCCCTGCCCTCCCTCGCCCTCGGCCCTCCCCTCTCCTCCCTCGCACCTCCCTCCCTCCCCTCCCCTCTCTCGCCCTCCCAGTGCTCCCCTCCACTCTCTCGCCCTCCCGACCCGACCCTCCCCTCTTTCGCCCTCGGCCCTCCCCTTCCATCCCTCCCTTACCTCTCTCTCCCTCTCTCCCTCCCCTCCCCTCCCTCTCTCGCCCTCCCCCTCTCTCGCCCTCCGCTCCATCCTTTTCCCCTCTCGCCCGCCCCTCCCTCTCCCTCTCTCTCTCGCCCTCCCCCCCTACCTCCCTCTCTCGCTCCCTCCTCCCTCTCTTCCTCCCCTCCCTACCTCCCTTCTCTCGCCCTCCCCCTCCTTCTCCTCTCTCGCACTCTCCCTCCCTCTTGCTCTCCCGTCACTCCCCTCCCTCGCCCTCTCCTCTCTCTCCCACCCCCTCTCTCGCGCTCCCCTCTCCTTCCTCCTCTCCCCACTCCCAACCTCCACCTCTCTCGCACTTGCCTCTCACCGCCCTCCTCTCCCTTGCCCTCCTCCTTTCTCGGGCTCTGTTCTCTCGCCCTACTGTCTCTCTCCCACCCTCCCCTCTCTCGCCTTCGCCCTTCCGTTTCTCGTCTTCCCCTCTCTCAAACTCGCCCCTCCCTCGCCCTCTCCTCCCTCTCCCCTCTCTTCCCTCTCCCTTCTCTCTCGCCCTCCCCTCTCTCCTCCACTCTCGCCCTCTCCCTCCCTCCCCTCCTTCTCCCCCTCTCTCACCTTCCCCTCTCTCACCTTCCCCTCCCTCTCGCCCTCCCTTCCCTCCCTCCCATCTCTCACCCTCTCCCTCCCTCTCGCCCTCCCCTCCCTCCCCTCCCTCTCCCCCTCTCTCGCCCTCCCCTTCCACCCTTACCTCTCTCGCCCTCTCTCTCTCTTACCCTCCCGCCTTCCCTCCCCTCCCTCCCTTCCCTCTCTCGCCCTCCCGTCCCTCTCCCCCTCTCTCGCCCTCCCCTCCCTCCTCCCCCTCGCCCTCCCTTCCCTCCCCTCCCTCTCCCCCCTCACCCTCCCCCTCTCTCGCCCTCTCCCTCCCCTCCCTCCCCTCCCTCCCTCTCGCTGTATCCCTTCCTCTCGCCCTCTCCTCCCTCTCCCCCTCTCTCTCGCCCTCCCCCCTCTCGCACTCCCGTCCCTCCCTCCCTTACCTTTCTCGCCCTCTCTCTCCCTCTCACCCTCCCCGCCTTTCCTCCCCCCCTCCCTCTCTCGCCCTCCCCTCCCTCCTTCTCCCCTCTCGCCCTCCCTTCCCTCACCAGCCTCTCCCTCTCACCCCCTCCTCCCTCTCTTCCTCCCCTCCCTACCTCCCTTCTTTCGCCCTCCTCTCTCTCACCCTCCCCTCCCTCCTTCTCCTCTCTCGCCATCTCCCTCCCTCTCGCCCTCCCCTCTCTCCCCCTACCCTCCCTCACACTCCCCTCTCTCGCCCTCCCCTCCCTCTCTTCATTCACTCCCTCGCTCCCCCTCCCCCTCTCTCGCCCTCCCCTCAATCCCCTTCCTCACCCTCCCCTCTCTCGCCCTACCCTCCCTCACACTCCCCTTTCTCGTCCTCCCCTCCCTCTCTTCATCCCCTCCCTCGCTCCCTCTCTCTCACCCTCCCTTCCCTCTCTCTCCGTCTCACCCTCCCCGCATTTCCTCCCCTCCCTTGCTATCCCTTCTCGCCTTCCCCTCTCTCCCCCTTACCCCTTGCCCTCCACTATCTCGCCCTCACCCTCTCTTGTCCTCCCCCTCCCTCTCTCCCTCTCCTCTTTCGCCCTACCCTCTCTCACCCTACCTCTCACTTGCCCCCCTCTTCTCCCTGCTCCTTCACTCTGTCTCCACTTTCTCTCACTCTCAACCGCCCTCAATCGGTGTCTCTCTCTCTGCCCACGTCCCTTCGTTTCTCTCTGTCTGAATCTCTCTCCCTCCTGTCCCTCCCTCCCTCTCTCTCAGACACACTCTTTCTCCCTGCTCCTTCCCTCTCCCTCTGACCCCGAGACTGGAGGTGGGGTGTGGTTGGTCGTGAGGCTGCGCGTGGGTAGGGGAGGGTGGGGTTGAGATGGGGTAGAGATGGAACTGCTGGAGGACGCAGAGACGGGCAGGACAGAGAGTGTGAGAGTGAGGGGAAAGTGAAGAGTGGAGGCAGGTGTAGAAACCGGGGTTGGGGCTGTTGGTGTGAGAGGGAGAACGAGGGAGAGTGAAAGGGGGAGGTTGTTAGAAAGAGTGAGTGTGCAGGGAGAGAGAGGGAGAAATGTGGAGTAAGAGTGGGGGAGATGAAATGGGGATGCCAGGTTGGAAAGGGGGTGGGGAGGCGGACAGAGGGAGTTAAACCCAGCTCCTGAGCTCAGGGCGCGGTGACCTCCCCTTCCCTGAGGACCAGGACTTGGGGCTGAGTCTGTCTCTCTCCAGCTCAGCTTCTCCAACACAAAGACACACAACAACATCGGTCCCTCTGCTGCTCGGCACGCTTTAATCCACATTTTTATTGGTTACAAGTGGAAGTGATGGATACAGTCAGTGGGATGGTGCCTTTTCTCACTGGCCCCTGAGTTGTGAGAAACATTGAAATGTTTCCCTGTAACCCTCCTGTGGGATAAGGATGGACAAACCAGCTCTCCCCTCAGTCTGTTACCACAGCGACAGGCTGCTCCATCGCTGAAACACTGAACTGAAATGAGAAAATCTCGGATGGTGTCATTAATGAGGGAATTTGATGGATGGATGGATTTGGGGGAAGGGATATTTCAGCACATTCTTCAGCTGCTGCCTGAACTTAGTCTGGGTCACGGCATAAATTGCGGTGTTTGTGCAGCAACTGAGGAGCTGCAGCATGAAGCTCAATTCCCGCACAAAGTGATGGAGATACACAGACTTATACCCAATCCACCACATCCGGTACCATAGAGAATACAGCATTAACGTTGACCATAACAGGATGAAATTGGCCGAGATCACAAACAGTAAAATGATGGATTTTTTTCGGTTTCTCATTTCAGTGTCAGACTGAACGTCCCCATTGGTGTGAGCGCGGAGTCTCCTGCGGGCTCTGCTGGTCACGAAAATGTGTCTGATGGTGAGAACATTGAGCAGCAGAATCAGGAGAAATGGGACACCCGGGGTTAGAATCTGGTGGAGGAACTCGATTGTGACCCAGACACTGGAGGATAGAACAGCGCCTGTTACATCACAAAACCAGGGGCGGTTCCCCAGGAAATACCGAGCCGTGAGCATAAAATACCAGGAAATGTTCTTTAAACAGCTCAGCACAGTCACTGCTCCCAGAACCACAGCCGCCGTTTTCTCACTGCAATATTTACTTTTCAGATTCTGGCAACAAATGGCCACAAACCGATCAAAGGTGAAAGTGACGGTGAACCAGACAGAGCAGTCAGTGGCTGCATAAAGCAGGACAGCGTGGATATTACACACGGGGACAGAGAAAATCAGGAAATAAAACTGTTCCCGATGAACAATGGGAATCTGTCTCAGGATCACGTCGAGGACAATGACCAGGAGATCCGCCGCTGCCATGGCCCCCAGGTAACGTCTGACACATGGAGACAATCCACAATCTTTATAAAGCAGGACGTATATGGTCACTACGTTAACTGTGAGGAAGGAAAACAAACCCATTATCCACCAGCCTGGAGGCAAAGGGACCCGTTTGATCGGCGACCAAGTGAGATTTTCAAATGTGTACCTGTATTCAGGGATTTATTAAAATAATTGGAGCTGGAATAACAAATGGGAAGGATGGAACTACTGACAAAAATGTGACACAAACCACAAGAAACCCTCCCTCCCCAAACACACAGAAACACATCCATAAGGACAGAGGGTTTCTAGAACATTCCCACATACTCGATCACCCGAGAGCAGACACAGGTCACTCCTTCCCAGTTCCTAATGCGGAGGGTGGGAACGTCGCTGTCCTGAAGGATTCTCTCCCAGTTTCCTGAAGACAAACGGAGTTTGGGAATTTCTGTATTTTGGTCTAAATTGCGGTCGATCCTGTGTCGTGGAGAAATGTAAACGCAGGGAAAACGTATTCACCCCTTTAACTGCCTGAGGGGCCTTCGGAACAGTGTCTCCTTCTCCCTGGAACGGGATCTCTTCCCTCGGGATCTTATCGTTTGTTCAATTCACTGACGTCCGACCGTTCACAAACAAACAACGTCAGGGACAGAACGTTCCGGGGAATGTCGGTTATAGAATGTCAGGGACAGAACGTTCCGGGGAATGTCAGTTACAGAACGTCAGGGACAGAACATTCCGGGCAATGTCATTTATAGAATGTCAGGGACAGAACGTTCCGGGGAATGTCAGTTATAGAATGTCGGGGACAGAACGTTCCGGGGAATGTCAGTTATAGAATGTCGGGGGACAGAACGTTCCGGGGAATGTCAGTTACAGAACGTCAGGGACAGAACGTTCCGGGCAATGTCATTTATAGAATGTCAGGGAAAGAACGTTCCGGGGAATGGCAGTTATAGAATGTTGGGGACAGAGTGATCCGGGGAACTCCGTGACCTGTCCATCTCCTTTCCCCCCATCCACCCCACCAACATGATGTACTGTGCACAGGCTGCATATCTGTCCAGCACGGGGAGCTGCACTGACCACATCATTGCATTATCTATAAACCTCAACCAGATAGTCTGACCAGCACAGAGACCTGTGCAGTGATCACCCGTGAATTAATCTGTAACCCAGGATCAGTTACCCTCCCAGCATGTAGGTCTGTGTACACCACCCCAGTGCATTGATCTGTAACCCAGGAGCAGTTACCCCGCCAGCCTGTTGGACTGTGTACACGACCCCAGTACATTGATCTGTAACCCAGGAGCAGTTACCTTCCCAGCATGTAGGGCTGTGTACACCACCCCAGTACATTGATCTGTAACCCAGGAGCAGTTACCCTCCCAGCATGTTGGACTGTGTACACCACCCCAGTGCATTGGTCTGTAACCCAGGAGCAGTTACCCTCCCAGCATGTAGGGCTGTGTACCCCACCCCAGTACATTGCTCAGTAACACTGTGTTAGATCCCTGCCCAGTGTGGGGAAACTTGCAGCCCATGCTGGAAGTGACAGGACGTACAGCTCCCATCCATTTACAGCTCCATATCTCCATTGTGCCATGACAGGGGGGTGCTTTGGTGTGAACATCACTGCCAGATAGAGACGGTGGGGGAATCAGTTTATATATCACCACATGGGAGGGGTTTGGGGTATAGAGAGAGAGGGGGAGACTGAGAGACAGTGTCATGGAAGTATGTGTTCCCAGATTTCGGAATACTGAAATGTAGACATTTCGATAGCATCCCGTAACATGAGCCAGTCTTCCCAGGAAAGATGGAAAAAAGAGAGATTGGTGTGAGGTGAAAAGATGGGGAGTTTTGGATGAACATTTGTTCTACAGCTTTGTAAATGGGAGTAGTTACAACAGAATCTGTGACTCACTGGGCTGATTCTAACAATAATTTACCTCACTGTCATTTTCATTGAGTGTGACAGAGAGATTATCTGTCCGAGGCCAAGCTAGATTCCTGGTGCTATCTTATCAAACACAACTCATTGACTACCCACACACCCCACCCCCACCCCCACCAAGGTGTCCCTCTCATTCAGTACCAGCCCGATTCTCCCACCCATCATGGCTGGAGGGACTCACAGTCGCCCGGGTGCTCCTGGATATTCCATGACCCCTAGCACTGGTGCCATCTTTGAAAGGACAATGGGCACATAGTTGAGCTTTCTCAGCTTGGAGCTGCCCTGTACAGTTTACCCCGAGTATGGCAGATAAGGGGCAATTACACCACGGTTTGTCGACAGGGGCACGGAGGTCCTGGTGGATGGGCTAGTACAGAGGGTGACCATTCTCTTCCCAGGGGGAGCCACATCACCAGACACCGAGCATGGTCTGAGCTCCCCACCCAGCTCAGTGCAGTATCTGTGGTCTGAACAATTGTCCAGCAATACAGGACAAGCATCAATAACCTTCCCCGCTCTGTTAGGATAAGGGTCACTGTATTCTCTCTGCTCCCTCACACTCAGGGTATATCTGTTATAGCACTGACTCACGAACAAAGCTCCTGCTCATATATACCCAGCGCTCTCTGTTCCTGCAGCCTCTTTATAACGGCACAGCCTGTTTTAAACTGTCTTTCTTTATCTTTCATGTCAAAGTGCATCACCTCACACTGCCCTGCATTGATCCACGTCTAGCAGCGTGTCACTGTCCTGTTAGAGTTCCACACTGTCCTCCATAGACATTACAATTCTTGCAGGTTTGATACCATTTACAAACATTGAGATTGTCATAGTGTCACAGTCCCATGAAACAACTGAAATCCTGCCCCACACACACGAGTGTGAGCAAGTGAAATACTGATATATTCCCATGGACAGAGTCGAATAATGACATACTGCCAATGGAGCAACAAAAATCCTGACACATACGAGACAGAATAGATGAAATATTGACAAACCACAGAGCAAGAGAAATCCGGATAGGTTCCACTTATCGATATTCATCAGGGTATAATGGGGTGAAGTTTAACGTGTATACTGTACCTTTAAGAGAAAGTGAATGCTGCTCTGAACTGACAGCTTACTGAGATATCTCTGAGAACCTGTGATGTGAGAGGATAGCAGACCCAGAAACAATATATTGCCGTAGAGCTGGAGTCGGGTAATACGCAGTTAAGAGATAGAGGGTCTCTTTCAGTTCACTATCAGTGTTAAAAACTACATTGTTGTTTGTATTTAAACAGTGGAATTTCGGAGTTTTCTGTCACTCATATTTTAACAGTTTACGAGGCGAATTGAGCATTTATTTATGTTTAGTTTAAATTACCAGATGAGATCTACGCCGTGTCCTAACAATTGCTGTGTGTGTATCTGTGCGTCTCTGTGTGGGGCAGGTCTGGCTGTCTCTGTTATGCTTAAAGTGATGCAATGTCACCCTCTGCTGGTCTCCACACGCCACTGCACCGGCATTGGCAGAGGGAGAAAACCAACAGGGATTCATTATGAGAGGGGGAGGGAGAGGGCAGCTGCTCACAGCACCATCCAAACTGATGTCTTATCCATGTACTGATCTAAATGTCATTTAAACGTTATTACTGTCCCTGTTTCAGCAAGTTTATTCCAAACACAAGCCAGCTTCTGTCTAAAATAATTATCTCTCCTTGAAGCTCAATCCCTCCATTTCCAGCAACATCCAGGTTAAACTCTTCTGAACCCTCTCCAGTTTAATAATGTCAAGGTCAAAGATATCAAAGTGAATAGTCAATGTATTTTATAAGGCTAGTGGAGACCAAAACTAGAGGACATAGTTGTAAGGTGAGAGGGTAACATTTAAAAGTGACCTAAGGGCAGCTTTTTCACCCAGAAGGTGGTGTGCCTATGGAATGAGCGGGCAGGATGCTCAGACTGGACACAATATTCCAGAAGAGGTCTCACCAATGTCCTGTACAACCACAACATGACGTCCCAATTCCGAGACTCAAAGGTCTGACCATTAAAGACAAGTGTGTTAAACACCTTCTTAATCACATTATCTCTATGAGATGCAACTTTTAAAGAATTATACCTGATGGCCGAGGTCTCTGTACTACAACACTGCCAAAGGCCCGACGTTTAATTGTATAAGTCCTGCTCTTGTTTGATTTGCCAAATCCAATACCTCACATTAATCCAAACTAAACTCCATCTGCCACGCCTCGGCCAGTGAGTGATATTACCACCTCCTCACCTTCCCCGTTTAATTTTAAAATGCCCACCCCTCTCCAGGAGGCCTGCACACTCCGGCCTTGATTTTCACAAAGACCCTGAGCTTGGTTTGCCTTGTGTGGTTAGAGGGAGGAGGGCCGGATTGCAGACACAGTCAGTGGGGACGAGAGGCTGGACAGTAATCAGCGGCCTGGTATCATTTCATGGTTTTAGGCAGAGGGCAGACACACGTGAGAATTGGGTTCTACTGATCGGTGTTTTGGGACCAGAAATTATGGTCTTTCTCCATGTCTGGTGTTCAGTAATAAATATCTATTTGAGACCCTTCATTGGGCAGAGTATGCCTGCAGGATTTCTTTCCCCAATATTGCAGACTACAGATAATAGCGATTAAAGATGTTCATAGTTAATTTCGATCTTGCACTTGTTTAACAAAACAAAATGTTTTGTGTAGTTCAGTAATGGTAACCTGATTATAATAAATCCTCACCGAGCTGAATACTGTCCCTTCAAATGTGACCCATAATCTGGGTATAGTAGTGTAGTGGGTAGTGTCCCTGCCTCTGAGTCATGGCTCTGGGGTTTGATTCCAATTCCTGAAATTGTTTGGTAGTGTTCCTAGCTCTGGCCCAGAAGGTGTGGATTCATGTCCTGCCTGTTGCAGAGGTATGTCACAGCATGTCATAACAGGCTGATGGACAAACACACAGGAGAATAATGTTACAGCTTTATGGGTATTGCCGTGTGGTGCTCGTGTCCCTACCTCTGGGCACAAAGGTCTAGGTGTAAATCCCACAGAAATGTCTCCTAATATATCTGAACAAACTGATTAACCTGGTTTAGACTTGTGACTTGATGGAGAAAGAATAGGAGTCGGTGTTGAATTTCAGCATTTATCCTGGGATTATTGAAAGTACAGCCATTCGTGTTGATTGAAGTCACATTTCGCAGCAGGAAAGGTTTATAAAATCAGAACGGTCATGGATAGGGTTTGTAGTCAAGGTTTTTCCCCGGGTTAGGGGCGTCCAAAACTAGAGGATATTGGTGGAAAGTGAGAGGGGAAAGGTTTTGAAGAGGCCTAAGGGGCATCTTTTCACACAGAGGGTGGTGTGCATATGGAATGAGCTGCCAGAGGAAGTGGTGGAGGCTGGTACAACTACAGCATGTAAAAGGCATTTGGATGCTGACAGACCTGCCGAGCTTTTCCAGCAAATTCTGTATTTGTTAAAACAAAACATTTATTTTAACACCGGTATCTATGTTAACTGTTTGGATACAGAATTGGCTGGCCAACAGAAGGCAGCGAGTGATAGTGGAAGGAAAATATTCTGCCTGGAAGTCTGTGGTGAGTGGTGTTCCACAGTGCTCTGTCCTTGGGTCTCTACTGTTTGTAATTTTTATTAATGACTTGGATGAGGGGATTGAAGGATGGGTCGGCAAGTTTGCAGATGACATGAAGGTTGGAGGTGTCGTTGACAGTATAGAGGGCTGTTGTAGGCTGCAGCGGGACATTGACAGGATGCAGAGATGGGCTGAGAGGTGGCAGATGGAGTTCAACCTGGATAAATGCGAGGTGATGCATTTTGGAAGGTCGAATTTGAAAGCTGAGTACAGGATTAAGGATAGGATTCTTGGCAGTGTGAAGGAACAGAGGGATTTTGGTGTGCAGGTACATAGATCCCTTAAAATGGCCACCCAAGTGGATAGGGTTGTTAAGAAAGCTTCTAGTGTTTTGGCTTTCATTAACAGGGGGATTGAGTTTAAGAGCCGTGAGATATTGTTGCAGCTCTATAAAACTTTGGTTAGACCGCACTTGGAATACTGCGTCCAGTTCTGATCACCCTATTATAAGAAAGATGTGGATGCTTTGGAGAGGGTTCAGAGGAGGTTTAGCAGGATGCTGCCTGGACTGAGGACTTATCTTATCTCCATACTTTTTTCATTGGAGAAAAAGTATGGAACTTTTTTCATTGGAGATAAGGAGGAGGAGAGGGGACCTAATCGAGGTATTCAAGATTATGAGAGGCATAGATAGAGTTGATAGCCAGAGACTATTTCCCAGGGCAGAAATGGCTAACACGAGGGGTCATAGTTTTAAGCTGGTTGGAGGAAAGTATGGAGGGGATGTCAGAGGTGGGTTCTTTACACAGAGAGTTGTGAGAGCATGGAATGCGATGCCAGCAGCATTTGTGGAAGCGAGGTCATTGGGGACATTTAAGAGACTGCTGGATATGCATATGGGCACAGACATTTGAGGGTGCACACATGAGGATCAATGGTCAGCACAACATGGTGGGCTGAAGGGCCTGTTCTGTGCCGGACTGTTCTATGTTCTATGTATTCTGAATACATTAAACATTTTATTTTTAATGACGCAGGGACATATAACCATATCTTCAAATTGAACGAGACCATTTTCTGCACAGGGTATGGCTCTGTGTATGACAGCAGCAATGATGCACCGACATGGAACAAGGAATGTGATGGAGACATAGTTTGGACAATGTACAAGGAGACCTCACATGGTCCAGTTTGGGAGAGAATGACATTATTGTGTGATTCAGCTCAGAGAGGGAGAAAATGTAACCTGCCTGAGAAGAAGCGGCCTATTGCACTCTCTCTCCTTCATTATTCCTCATCACAGTAACGTGTGCGAGCTAAAACAAAACTCTACTGACATCGTTACCATTCTTATAGAATCCCTGCAGTGTGGAAACAAGCCCTTCGGCCCAACAAGTCCATACTAACCTTTCAAAAGAGTAACCTTCCCATGCGCTTACAGTTACCACTGACTAGTGCACCTAAAGTAGAAATCGCTGAACACTATGGACTATTTGACCAACCAACTTGAATTATACAGCTTTGGGCTGTGGGAGGGAATGGGAGCACACATCAGAAGCTCACGCAGACAAGGGGAGAAGATGCAAATATTGGGTCCATAGGTAGTAAGTTTACAGATGACACCAGAAAAGTGGTTTTATAGATTATCTCAGAGTACAACAAGACCACAAATAGATGGGACAAAGGGGCAAGGAGTGATAGATGAAGTTTAATTTAGATAGAGACAAGGTTACGCATTTGGGAAGGTAAATCAGGGCAGAAATTATACACATAATGGTAAGGGCCTGGTGAGTGTTGTGAAACAAACGGACATAGGGCTGCTGGTACATTGTTCCTTGCAAGTGGAGTCGAATACAGACAGTGCGGTGCAGAACACATTTTACAAATTTGCCTTAATCAGTCAGAGCATTCAGTATAGGAGTTGTGGTGGCATGTTGTATCGGTACAGGATGTTGGTGAGGCCACTTTAAGAACACTGCGTACAACTCGGTTGTCTGCAGAAAAGATTTACACGGATGTCCCAGGACTGGAGGTTTGAGCTTTAGCGAGAGGTTGATTAGTTTGAGGTGTTTCCACCTGGAGTGTCAGAGGCTGAAGGGTGACATTATAGACGTTTATAAAATCATCAGGGGCATGGATATTCTGAACAGCCACGCTCTGCTCCCCAGGGTAGGGGAGTCCAGAACAGGAGAGCATAGGTTGGAGGGGAGAGGGCGAATGATTTAGAAGGGACCTGAAGATAAATGTGTCACACGCAGAGTGGTGTGTGTACAGAAAGTGCTGTCAGAGGAAGTGGTGAAGGCGGTTACAATCGCACATTTAAAAAGTATCTGAAAGAGGAGGGATATTGGCCAAATGCTGGCAAATGGGACTGGATCAGATTTGAAATCTGATCGGAGTGAACAGATTGGACTAACGGGTCTGTTTCCGTTCTGTATGACTCTGATTTTATAAGAGGGATGACGAAAAATTCTGAAAGTACCGGTCAAATCCGAATCCTCTTCACTGGAAGTTTATCGTGCCTCTATGTTCACATTGATTGAAAGTTGCGTTAGTGAAATATTTGACAGGGAACTGAGTCATGGATAATGGGACGCAGACAGGAAAGTGGGACTGAGTCCACAACCTGATCAGCCACAATCTTAGTGCCTGGTGGAGAAGGTTCAACGTATCTAATGACTCACTCCTGTCCCTCAATCCCGTGTTCCTGTGTTCCATTCAGACCATTAAACCTGTTAGGCAGGAGCATTTAGAGGCTACTTACCTCTGTAAACTGGTGCACAGAAACAGAGGAGATCATTCGGCCCTTCAAGACTGTCCCACACCCGTTGAGGTGATTTGGGAAATGTAATTGTAAAACCCAGGCTGGGTATGAAAGAGGACCCTCATCTCTCTTTACAGAACCTCCCCTCTCTGAAACTTGTGCTCCATTTGTTGGTCATGTTGTAGACCCAAATTCATTATGAATACAACCCCCATACCTCACCCAGCGATGGCACACAAAATCACCTGGTCTCCCTGACGGCAACATTCAATAACAAAACATTCATGAAAATATCACCCACTAACTTTCCAATAACAGAATGTGAGAACATCAGACACAGGGGCAGATCGTTCACTCCACAAACCTGCCTTCTCCTCCACTAAGATCATGACTGATCTGCTCTTGGTCACAAATCCTCTTTCATACCCAATTCTTCATCGCCCTCAACTCTCTGACAGATCACAAGGGGTCAGGTAAAAATGACTGGTCCTGATATCAAGGCTTCTGTTGACATCAAGGAGCTTAACAAATCTGAACATAATGGGAATCAGAGAAAACTCTCCAGTGTTTGGAGTCAAACATGGCACAAAGGAAGATGTTCATCATCTCAGTCCTGGGTCACCTCTGTGGGAGATCCTCAGGGTAGCTTCCTCTTCACAAACACCTTCAGCTGCTTCATCAATGTCTCCCCACCCTCACCCTCCTCACCATAAGATCCGAAGTGGGGATGGTCACTGAGGATTCCACAATGTTCAGAATAATTTGATGCCCCCGTCAGCTCCTGAACTGGACTGTGTCCATGTGCAGCAAGACATGGACTCCATTGAAGCTTGTGCTTTTAATGAGTCTGTAACATTCATGTACATTCAAGGACTGTCTGACGCTGCACATTGCCACAGTAAAATAAGAGTTCATTCCACACCTCACACTAGTTTCACAGGAATATGAGGAAGTCGTTCCACCAATTGTCACTACTGGAGAAGAACAGAGACAGCCCATTCAGTGCCTCCAACATATTACTCAGGAAGAGAAGGATTCAAGTGTGATGGGCACACCAGAGCCCCTCAACAATATTTGAAGGCAGTAGCCTAGACTCTAACGTTTTCTTATTTCAGAGAAAATGTAAAGTGTCTGTTCCAGATGCAATGTGATTGGTCAAACAACTCGGTGTGAAGCATAACACCATTTACTTAAACACGATAGATGAAATAAAACCAAAGAAAGAACCATTTCGAATAACGTATTTATATTGGACAAGTTAACAGAATAATAGATCTAGGAACTATTACTAATGAACTTTTCCAATACTGGAAGTCACATGAACACAGCCCTTGGCAAAAAGGAATATTCAGACACTGAATGGCACAAATATTTCTCCAATTCAGGATTTAAAAACAGCACCAAGAGAAAATCCATAGAGAGTAGCAGCCAGGAGACATTCACTAAAGCTTTCAATTCGGTGGAGACCCCAATAATTTCTGATGTTACTGAGAAACCAAAACCCAGAAATCCTAATCTGTGAGAGCTGACCACACCCATTCCATCTGCTTTAAAATAAACCTAAGGCCTCACTAGTTATTTACTCAAGTGGTCCTAACTAGCCAGCTTGGTAACGGTCATTCAATCTCTCTCGTAAAAGAAACCAGAACAAAATACCCTCTTAAAGCTACAGCATCATTGCACTAGCCAGCACATCGAGCTGTCATACAGGAACCAGGGGTAATCCAATCAGGCCCTTGGCCCTGTCCAATCGGACGAGGAAGAAGCCAGTCAGTCCCTTGAGTCACTTACACAGGAACAGTAGGAGGCCATTCCCACCGCAATGCAGTTACACAGGGGCAGAATGAGGTATTTAATGCTGATTCCTGATGAATGGCTTATGCCCGAAACGTCGATTCTCCTGCTGCGCTTTTCCAGCAAACCATGGTCTACTCTGATCTTCGCTGTCTCCTAACTGATGCTCTAAATGATGAACAAGTGGAGCAGAGTCTGCACAGACAGACTGCTCCACATTGTTCCACGCAGCTCCATTGCTCATGATACACACGTGGGACTTTAACGTGGTTTTCTAGCAGTGAGGAGGGAAGCCATATGTCTTGTGTGAAGTCACAAGAAGGCACCTTCCATCTCCGAGAAGCCAGCCTGGTGTTCTCTGTGTAGGGCGGAAGCTGGTGGGAATGGCTGCCTGTTTCAAATGGAAGGTATTGTGGGTGCTGTTGGGGATTGTGAGTAACCTGATGTTCAGTACGGGTTCACACACGCCGACTGCACAATAACGTGGGGAGAGTTAATTTAGGCATATAAACTATTAGGAAAGTCACGTTAGACTGATGGATGGACTCTCTAAATTCAAATAATGCTGATCTTGTTCATGTTGATCTGGTCTAGTGCCCGTCCTGTTCAGTGTAACCTGTATGCCTTACTCTGTCCAGGTCTATTTCCACCCTATGATCTGTCTGGCCTTGCTGACTATGATCTGCCTCCACTGCTCATAAATAAAGTGTTTCCCTGTACTGAGGTACACGTGACAATAAATCACACCAATCAATCCTGGGTAAAGTCTGGGATTTCTCTCTCTGTCAATGTCTGTTTTGGAAATAAGAGACCCCTGCCACTCCTCGTGTTTCAGCGTCACCATTTTTCGTCTCTCACACTCAACAGGTTAAACACTCAGCTTCTTCACTTTATCCTCATGTTACCATCATCCGTATCTCTGGTACGGGAACCATTCCTTACAAAGGACATCAAATCTGTACAAAATGCCCCAAATGCTCTCGCAGCAAGGTTCTACAACAGCTGGAAAATGGCTTTACTTATGTACTCGAATCATCTTACAATGAAGGACAGCATACCATTGACTGCACCCATTACTTACACAGGGTTTGATTCGGAGCAGTCAGCATAGACTTGTGAGTGGGAGATCATGCTTCCCAAATTTCTTAGAGTCCTTTGATGAAGTTACCAGGACTTGTGATGAAGATGATAAGTTTCCACATAGCAGGCTGCTCAGGAGGGTTCCAACACGTAGAATGCGTGGGAACTGTCCAATTGGATACACAGTTGGCTTGATGGTAGGAAGCAGAGGGTTTCAAGGAAGGATACTTGTCAGACCGAAGGCTTGGTCCATTGCTGTTTGGTATCTATGATTTGGTTGAGAATGTACAAGGCACGATTAATAAGTTTGCAGATGACACTAAAGTAAGTGCGAGCATGATCAGTGACGAATGTTATCCGAAATTGCAGCAGGACCTTAAATGGGCCGAGAAATGGAATTTAATATAGAAGCGTGAGGTCTTGCATTATGGGAATTCAAATCAAGGTAGGAGTTTCATGGTGAATGGAAGAGCCTTAAGGGGTGCAGTGGGCAGAGAGACCTTGGTGCTCAGGTGCACGGTTCCCTGAGAGTGGAGTCACAGGTAGACAGGGCAGTGAAGAAGGCATTTGGCACAATGGCCTTCATCAGGCAGGATATTGAGTATAGAAGATGGGAATTTATGTTGCAGTTACACAGGGCTTTGGTAAGGCCGCACTTGGAGTATTGTGTTCAGTTTTGTCACCTTGTTATAGGGAGGATGTTATTAAATTAGAAAGAGTGCAGAAGAAGTTTACAAAGACGTTGCCAGGACCCAATGATCTGAGTTATAGGGAGAGGTTGGACAAGATAGGACATTTTCTTTAGCGTGTAGGAGTCTGGGGGAGTTGTTATAGAGCTGTATACGATCACGAGGGGTATGGATAGGGTTAATGGTCTCAGTCTTTTTCCAACGTGTAGAGAATCGAGGACGCGAGAGGATCAGTTTAAGGTAAAGGAGAAGGAATAAAAGGGAACCTGAGAGGCCACTTCTTCACACAGAGGCTGGTACGTGGATGAGCTGCCAGCAGATGTGGCCGAGGGGGTACATTAACAACATTTCAAAAGCATTTGGAAAAATACATGGATAGGAAAGAATTAGAAGGATTGGGGCCAACAGCAGGGAAATGGCGTTAGCGTGGATGGACATTTACAAGGTGGAGTCGAACCCCTCTGTTAATTAAAACCAAACACCCAGAAAAGCTCGCCTCACCTTGTAATCTGTTAAAATATGAGCCACACAGATCTCCTACATTCCACTATTTAAACAAAGATTAACAAGTTTGTTTCTTAACCTTAATAGTGAACACTAAACAACAAGTATTCACAAATACAAGCCCCTCTTTTCTTAGCTCCTTACTATCTGACTCCAACTCTGTAAAAAATATGCTGTTCCAACAACCCACATATTAAACATTACAATCTCAAGACCATACAGTCTCTATCTTCCCCACTGTGATCACTCTTTCAGCTGCTGATCTCCCTGGTTCATTTTTTTATTGCGAAGAGGTTTGCATGAACATGTGTCTTTGATAGAGAGTGTTTGACATGGTCAGTTAGCACTCCTGCTCTACAGCAGTTGCTCTACTGTTGGATGGCAGTAGCTCTCCCTCCAGTGTTCAAAATGCTGGGTTTATATACTTCCCATGATACAATAATTCTCATAATGTGATTGCTTTCCAGGTGTCCAAACAATAATATTCAAATTCTGTTGGCATCTGGTATCCTGAGCGTATTTAAACTCTTTGGTTACATTTGAATGGCTGTCAAAGCAGCAACCAAAACTCAGGAATCCATTTCTCAGCTGATGGTGACATGTGGAACAGTGTGACCTTCAGCTGGCATCTGTGGCTTTAATTTCTATTCAGCAAAACCCGATCTGTTTTAAAGTGTCCATACATGTTTTTGTCTTCATAACATCTCCCCGCTTCAGAAAATAAAATGAAGTAGCAGAATGAAAAGATGGCTACACTTCTTTTCCTCTAATTCTTAATCCCAATTTTATGAAATACAAAAGTATTAATCTCAGTTATATCATTCGTATTAATTCTGCACACCAATACAACACTGGAATAAGTCAAAACTTATCTACACTTTTTCCTCCAATCCGCGAAAACACATCTGCTATCACATTATAGAAGACACAGCATGTACATTTTGTAAGTTTAAAGTCGGTAAGGTAAAACTCCAATGAAATAGTCTCATATTCTGGACTTTAAATATTCCAAAAAATGCGAGAGATTTGTCGTTGTCCACAACCATCTCCGACAATTTGTTTGTCATATACACATTAAAATATTGTCAGGCCAGTGTGGAACTTAATCATTCTTGTTCAATAATGGAGATTTTCTATTTTTTTCTGTTGGATATTGAGTTTTTTCGCCAAGTAGCCAATCAGCCATTCAATTCCATCATCCTCTTTCCATATCAATACATCTCTGACCCCTATATCCCGAGCATCAAACACAATCTTCAAAGGGTTTCAGAATATTTGGTGCAGCTAAAACTGGTGTAGTGATTAAACCTGCTTTAAAATTCTCAAATACCTCATGGCATTGTTCTGTCCACCACAATTCCGTGTTCTTCTTCAGAAAATCCATCAGTGTTGCCAAGATGCTGCTGAAGTTTTGAACAAACTTCCGATAGAATCCACTCAGTTCCAAAAACCGAAGCACCTCTTTCTTCGAGGATGTTCGTGGAAATTCCTCAAAGCCCTTCGTTTTTGTGTTCCATGGGGTCAACCTTCCATGTCCAATGTAATGTCCCAAGAACGTCACCTCTGCCTTCGCGAATTCTGTTTTCTTTAAGTTTATTACCAAGTTTGCTTCTTGTTCAACATGCTCTGCCAACTGTAACACGTGAGCTTTCAATCACTTGCTGAAGATCACTACATCATACAGATAAACTGCACAATTTGTTCATCTGGCCACCCCACTATTCGTGAGTGTTAAATGTAGCTGGTACATTATTCATCCATATGAAATACTCAATAAAGTTTTTTTTTGTCATCTCCGGTATCTTTACCGGTAGTTTAACTGACTTCACACTTTTTTTTTAATTTGAAAGGGGCCTGGCTTTGAATGGTTTTCTTACCACTGGTGGAGAAACTAATACGTTATTCCCACGAGAAATCGTCAAAGTTTCAGAGATTTCATCTGCCACCTGCATCACTCTATACTGTGTCCTCTTCATGTGCTGTTTAACTAACTCACCTACTCCATCCAATTTCTCCCTCACCTCTGATACATAATCCAAGTGTGAGATCTCCGACTTTGGTCCTGTCAATTTATATTTAATTAATTTCTAAGGACCTCTCACTTCATGTACGAATATTAAATCAAAGGAAGTAAAGTGAGTAGATTTATTTTGGGCATCTCTAATGGCAAACAATTTAATGGGGCACCTTTATCCCAACCATTCGGGTAATCCTGACAGTACGCTGTATGCATGGTCCTCAGTTTCTGATGCTAACTTTACAAAGCACCTTGGGATTCAGGATGGGGCGCACTTGATTTGAAGTGCTGTATGCCTAACATATCCATGACTTCCTAAAACAGCTGAGCAGTAATATGAGACCCTTGGTCTTACTAAATCTCTCTGGGCAGTCCACAGCGATTAAGAAAGCTACCAACCCCTCCCCCCTCCATTTTTGCCTTAACACTCCAATAATGGAATTGCCTCTGGAAATCTGGTAGACGCATCCATTATGGTCAGCAAATATTGGTTTCCACTTTTACTTTAGAAAGGGGAGCTACACAATTAATCATAACCCACATGAAGGGTTTTTCGAACGCAAGACTTGGCAACAAAGGTGCTGGTTTTATTACTGCCTGTGACTTACCTACCATTTGGTATGTATGTCACGTACAACAAAAATGAACCGCGTCCTTGTGCATTCCAGACCATTAGAAATGCTTCTGTACCTTAGCCTGAATCTTCTGTACACCTAGGTGACCGCCTGCAGAGAGTTTATGTGCGACCCGTAACACTGTACATTACTGCTATCACAATCCGGTGCACTTCGGCCCATTTCCCTTCTGCAGTAACCTGTCCGGGTCTCCATTTTAATTTTATGATTCTATGTTTAAGTTAATAACGTTCAACAATATATTCTGATCCCTTTTCTGTGTCTGTGCATGTATATGTGTGTGTGAATGTGTGTGTATATATCTGTTGTAAGTCCATTAGACTTTCTGGACTAAACAGCTCTGCCTGATCCTCTGCCTGTTCAGGTTTTTCCTGCACCGTTACATCAAACAGGGTGTCAGTTCGCTGAGCATCAACTCATTTGTCTTTTGAGTTCATTTCTTCTTCCTGCTGTAACTTATGACAGTGGGATCTTGTTACTACACAGTCTGGAAAATATCCTGGGTAATTTTCTTTTAACTCACCAATTCCCTCGTCTTCCTTTGGCTTCTCCACCACAAGGGGCGCCTCTTCCACCTTGCCTCCTGCTAAATCGTTCCCAAGAACAAACTCAATTCCTAGAACTGACACTCTGTTACTCACTGTCACTGTTCCTTCCCCAATCTTGATTTGGCATTCCATCCTGATGTTACACAAGGGAATGCTTAACTTCTGTCCCCATTTCACAAGTTATCACGCTCTTGATTAACATGTCAGAAAGAGTGAAAAATACTTTCATCTCGTACTATTAGAGGGTGAGAGAAAGTGAGGGCGGCAGATGCTGGAGATGAGAGTTGAAAAGTGTGGGGCTGGAAAAGCACATCTTGTCGGCAGCATCCGAGGGGCAGGAGCATTGACGTTTCAGGCATCAATCCTTCATTAGGAAAGTGGGGCGTAAGGGAGGGGGAAGGAGATTGAGAAATAAATGGGAGGGTGGGGGGTGGAGCTGAGTGAAAGGGAGCTTGGAAGGCAATTAGTAGATACAGGTGGAGTGTGATGGTGATAGGTCGGAGAGGGGAGTGATAGGACACCTATCGGTGGTAGGACAGCTGGAACCCTCAACCTGTACAGCATCAACGTTGACTTCACCAAATTCCAAATCTCCCCTCCACCAACCCACCCAGATCCAACCGTTCAACCTCGCACTGCCCTCTTGAACTGCCCTAACTGGCCATCTTCCTATCCACCTATCGACTCCACCCTCCCCTCCGACATATCACTATCACTCCTACCTACATCTTCTTATTGCCTTCCCAGTGACCCTCGCACCAGCCCAGCTGCTACTCTCGTATTTATCTTCCAGCCCCCTTGTCCCCCCCACCACGTTCCGAACGATAGGTTTCTGCCTGATATGCGATTGTCCTGCTGTTCGGACGCTGCCTGATCTGTTGTGCTTTTCCGGAGCTTCACTTCTCAACTATTAGAGACTGAGCAGAGCCCGTATCTCACAAAATTATCATTTCTTCTCCTTCTCCCCCTGTCCTTTCTGAGTAAACTTTATCTACAGAGGCGAATTCTTTAGAGAGATCAGGCACTGCCTCCATACCCAGCCCTTGCCTAGGCTGTGCAATCTCCTGCAGCTCCTCGGCTGCACTTGGGGTTTCCTTTACCAGTTTCACTAATGTCACTGGGCTTAGCCTCTTCTACCGCATCTTTCCCCAAAGTGTCTTCTTTAACGCCAAGCACGGTGTGTCCCAGCTGACTGCAGTGATAACAAGATTTTCCCTGTGCCCTTCTTAAACCATCGGCACTGTAATATCATGCATTCCCCACGCTTATAGTGAGAGCACCTGAGGCCTTTCACCACCTTTCAACCCCCTTGGGCTTCTTTCTTCACCTGTGGTAAACTATTGTGAGCTACTGTTCGCTTTGTAATGTATGATCTTCCCTTCTCCCAATTTCTATCCCCCACAGGATGAAATTCCTGCCAGAAGCTAAATTTCATCACATGCCACAATGCATATTTACCTGCCATTCCTGCCGCACTTTTCACTTCTTGAACTTTCTATTCATTCACATGAATTCTTACTATCTCTGCAAGTGAGTCTTTTAATTTCTCCAGCAGATTAATCTTCCTTCAAGCCTCACAGGTCTTATCCATTTTTAAGGCCATAACCCACTTATCAAAATGACTGTGGTTAATTCTTTCAAACTCAATATAAGTTTGACCTGGTTCCGTCTCTATTTTTCCGAATTTCTGTCTATATGCTTCTAGTACCAATTCATAACGAATCAAAATAGCCAATTTGACATTGTGATAATGTCTGGATCCCTCGTCTGACAGCGCTGCACATACCTCACTAATTGTGCCCACCAGCTTAGTCTGAACTAGCATTACCCACAAGTTCACTGGACATGTCGTCTGCTGTGTCATTTTTTCAAATGAAATAAAAAAACGTTTTGACATTTTTCTCACCGAAATATGACAAGTTACTAACCTAGTTGTATCTATCCCTACGTTCTCCCTTCATCTCCATCCTGTTCATTTAACTTTCTTACCTAATTCCCAACTTCTGAATTTCAATTCCCCTCTCTCTTTCTTCCTCTTCTCTTTCTCTTTCGTCTTTATCTGTTTCCTACCCTTTATTTATCTTCTAACTCCAGTTTCCACATTTGTAATTTAAGTTTTTATAACTCTACTGCAGTTGCCTATTTCTCTGATACATCAAAGTGCTTGACCAACTCCATTACAATTTCAGCTTCCCTTTTCTCTCTGGTTAAACCCAATTCCAACCTATTTGCTAATTCTAAAAAATGTCCTCCTTCTGTCTTTCTAAATTTCCTTGGAAACTTCGGGAACCTCTTCAGTAATGTTAAAAGCCATTTCCCTCACGTTTCAATTAACCAACCACAAGTAACAAAATTAAACGAATTTTCCCAATGGTTTCATTTGAAGCTCAAAGTCACTAATTGCAATGAGTTGTAATTTGCTGGGATCTGTTGTATCACAGATCTGTTCAAGTCTGTCAAAATGCCATATGGCAAGGCCCCAAACTGTTATAACATCAATGTCAAACCCCTCTGTTAATTAAAACCACATACCCAGAAAAGCTCACCTCACACCATAATCTGTCAAAACGTGAGCGACAGAGAACTGCTAAATTCCACTAATAAACAAAACAAAACACTTATATGGATGAGCTTGAAGGCATGTTTTCAGAAGTTTCGTCACCATGACAATGTTTCTTAAATTGGGTGATGTCATTTCAGGTTATTTTAACAATAGAATGTAGACAGAATCTAAATTGATGAGTTTATTGATGGACTTCTGGTTAGAATACCATTCCTCTAAGAAGGTCCTTGCGTGTCTTAGTATGTGTGTGTGCTTTGTCCCAGTCAAAGTGGTGCCCTTCTTTGTCTGTATGTATGGAACATAGTGAGAATGCGTCATGTCTTTTGGTGACTACTTGGTCTTCATGTATCCTCATAACACAACGACAGGACAGTTTCAATGGTGGAAAAAAGATTGTATATATACTGTTTAATCAATGTGTGTGTGTGCAGATAAGTCACAAATGATGTATAAAATTGATAAAATATTAAAACATTATTTGATCCTCTCAACGTTCCCTCTTTTTCTGGGATTCCCAACTCTAATTTCTCATTCTTACCAGGATGTGTGCTCCAAATTCTTGATTCTGGTGTCCCAACTTATTTCAATATATTGGCCTGCTGGGTTCTTTCCAAAGCTAGTGTCTGTCATATCATTGCAGACAAATATTCTGGCATCAGACTTAGCATTTGAACATAATACTCTGCTGTACGTGCACTGTATAAAGGACCACAGCACACAGGCATTGCCAAAATATTGGAGGATGTTCATCTGCTTCTTTCGAGAATGTGGTTTTCTCATTTTCCATATCTCCATATCTATATACTCTCTCTCTCATTCTCCCTTTGTAGCTGGTTTAGAATTCCAGCAATTATTCTTCGTGTCCCATCTCTCAAAGCTCATTCTTTTAGTTTACATCTCTTCAAGATGTAATGTGGTTATAATTAAGCAATGTCACTACAAAGACATGCGGGCGTAGCAGGCCAGAGTTTATTGGAAGGGGAGCTGAGCAGGAAAGACCATGGAGCAGCAATGGGAGGAGGTTCTGGGGAGAATTTGGAAGATAATACAAGAAATGCAACCCCAAGAACATGAAACATACTCATGGGAGGACAAGGCAGCCATGAGTGTTAAGGCATCAAAACAAAAGAGAATATATACAATGTGGTGAAGATGATTGGGAATCCAGAGAATTCATTGGCTCTGAAACTACATAACTCTGGTATCACTGACACTACAGAGCTCTTAATCATGATTAGGGAAAGAAACAGAGGAAAAACAATCACTTTAAACACAGAAGATTGTATTTCTCAAGGAAAAAGATTCAGTTGAATTAAACATTTGAATTAAGATCAGTTAAGTACTTTTGCTGAATGTGTCAGATTGGAGGCAAGACCCGGGAGACAGACCCTCAGCAGAATGAGAGTTTGAAATGGAAGTATTTCCACATCAGAAACCAAGTTAGGTCACTGAGTACAGGGCTGATGGGTGAATGGGTCTCAGTGAGAATTGAGGAACAGACAGCAGAATTGCATTGTAGATATTGCAGCTGGAAACTGCGTATTCATGTAGTGCTGTAGATCACAGCAGCAGGAGAAGCAGACCTGCATTCAGCCACAACCTGAAACTTTTTGCCAGGATAACACCTCAGTCTGTCATTACCATCAACACCATCTATGGCTCAGTGACGAGTGTGGGGAACATGTCAGAGTCAGAATCACATGAACCTTAACCTGATGCTAACTCATTAAAGCTACCGGACTTGACCAACAGATCTGATCGAAGCCCTGCAGTCCTGCCACATTCAGTTATAAATGGTGATGGACGATTAAACAAATGACTGGAGGAGAGGGCTCCACAAACATCCCCATCCTAAATAATGGAACAGACCTGCACATCAGTGTAAAAGAGAAGGATGTTTTATCTGCACCATCCTCTGCCAGAAGTGTTGAGTCGATGATACATCTCACCCTCATCATGATCCCCACAGAATCACAGATGCCAGTCTTCAACCAATTCAATTCACTGCACGTGACATGAAGAAACAGCTGAACACAGTACATACGACAAAGGCAATGGGCCCTGACCCCATTCCTGCAATAGGACTGAAGCCTTGTGCTGCACAACAGGTCGTGTCCCTGGGGAAGCTCTTTCATTCCAGCTCCACCTCTAACATCTCCCTGGCAATGTGGAAAATTGCTCAGCTGTATCCAGTCCCTTAAGAGGGCAATAATTACAATCTGACCAATTATCACCCTCTCATTCCCATCACGACCGTCAAATTGGTGGGAGTTCTTTTTGACAGAGCTGACAAGCAGCACAGAAATATCCTGCTCAGTGTGGTTTTCGACAGGTCCCCATGTGGAGATGGTGCTGTTGTGGAAATGTCACTGGATTACTAATCCAGACCATGATAATGCTCTGGCAGCGGTTGGAAGTTAAAAACAATTAATAAAATATCGAGATCTAAAACCTGGGGTCAGTAACAATGACCATGAAGCCAATATCGATTGTAAACAGAATTTCCTTCTCCAATGTACTTTTAGGAAGTGAATCTCCCGTAATTTCCTGGGCTGGCCTAAAACTGACTCCAAAGACCCTGACGTGTGATAAACATTTCAATGGTCTCTGAAACGGCCAATCAAGGCACTCATTTGTATCAAACTGCTCCGAGGTCTGAAAGAATGAAACCGGACAGAACACCCGGTCCCAGCATCAGTGTCAGAAAAGGGAATGGGAACACAGTCCTTCCTAACATCTGACAGCATGTGACAACATTTACAGAGCTTTCCCACAGACTGCACAGAAACAGTGAATTTCTGAGCAATGATTACCCACCAGGACTTTGATACTGGGGGATTCAGTGATAGTAACACCATTGAATGCCAAGGAGCAGGTTAGATTGTATTTTATTGGTGATGGTCATGGTCTGGCATTTGTGAGGCCTGAATATTACTTGCCACTTGCCAGCCTGGATACTGTCCAGATCTTGTCGCGTTTGAACATGGACTGCTTCAGTATCTGAGGAGCCACAAATGTTGCAGAACATTGTACAATCATTGGCGAACATCTCCACTCCTGACCTTAAAATGGAGGGAAGGTCATTGATGAAGCAGCCCTGAAGATGTTTTTGGCCACTGCTCGAGGGACTCCTACAGACATGGAGCTGAGTTGACTGACCTTTTTCAACCATGACCATCTTCCTACGTGTGAGGTATGATTCTAACCAGCGGGGAGTTTGCCCCGATACCCATTGATTCCAGTGTTGCTAAAGCACCTTGATACCACATTTGGTCGAAGACAGCCTTGTTTTAAAGGGCTGTCACTCTCACCCCACCTCTGGAATTCAGCTCTTTTGTCCATGTTTGAACTAAGGTAATGAGGCCAGGAGCTGAGTGACCGTGGGGGAGCCCAAACTGGGCGTCATTGACCATGGTATTGCTGAGCAAGTGCTGCTTAAAAGCACTGACAACTTCCATCACTTTACTGATGATCGAGAGTAGACTGATGGGGTGGTAATTGGCCGGAATAGATTTGTTCTGCTTTTTATGTACAGGAGATACTTGGGGTAATTTTCATGTAATCGGGGAAAGCCATTGTTGTAACTGTATTGAAACAGTTTGGCTAGGGGAGTGGCAAATTATGGAGCACAACCTTTCAGTACTATTGCCAGAATGTTGTCAGGGTATGTATCCTTTGGAGTATCCAGTATCTCCACCCGTTTCTGGATATCGCGTGGACTGAATCGAATTGGTTGATGACTGGTAACTGAATTGCTGAGGACCACTGGAGGGGGCTGAAATGGATCATCAACTCAGCACTTCTGACTGAAGATTGTTGCGAATGCATCAGCCTTATCTTATACACTGAAGTGCTGGGCTCTTCCATCATGGAGGAAGGGGTTATTTGTGGAATCTCTTCCTTTAGTGAATTGTTTAATTGTCCCCAACGTTTCTCGACAAGGTGTGGAAGGACTGCAGAACTTAGATCTGATCCTTTGCTTGTGGGATCACTTAGCTCTGTTTATCACTCACTGCTAATACTATTTGGCGCACAAGTTGTCCTGTGTGGTGGCTTCACCAGGCACCACACTGTCAGGTATGCCCAGTGCTGCTCCTGCCATCCTGCACATCCATTGAACCAATGTTGATTCTCTGGCTTGATGGTAATTGTTGCGAGGGGGATATGCCAGGCCATGAGGTTGTGTGGCTGTACAATTCTGCTGCTATTGCTGACCCACAGTACCTTATGGACACCCAGACTTGAGCTGCTAGATCTGTTCTAAGTCTGCCCTATTTAGCACCATGATAGTACCACCCAAAATGGTGGAGGTTATTCTCAATGTGCAGGTGTGACTTTGTCTCCACAATGACTATGCGGTGGTCACTCTTACCGATACTGTCATGGACAGATACTTCTGCAACTGGCAGATTAGTTAGGCTGTGGTCAGTATGTATTTTCCTCTTGATGGTTCCTTCACCACTTGCCACTCTCACAGTTATATCCTTTAGGACCCGGCCAGCTCGATCAGTCATGCTGTCGCTGAGATACTCTTGGAGGTGGATATTGAAATCCTCCACCCAGAGTACATCTTGCATCCGTGCGACGCTGAGTGCTTCCTCCAAGTGTTGTTCAGCATGGAGGAGTACTGCCTCATCAGTTGAAAGAGGCTGGTATATGGTAAGCAGCAGGAGGTTTCCTTTCCCATGTGTAAACTAATGCCATGAGACTTCATGGAATACGGAGTCATTGTTGAGGACTCCAAGAGCAATTCCATTCCAACCGTATCCCAATGTGCCGCCACTTCTGCTGTATCCATCCTACTGATGAGACAGGAGATGTCCGGGGAAGGTGATGGGGAGTATGGGACATAGTCTGAAATGGATCATCCACTTAGTATTTCTGACTGAGGATTGTTATGAATGAATCAGTCTTATCTTATACACTAAAGTGTTGGGCTCTTACATCATGGAGGAAGGGGTTATTTGTGGAATCTCTTCCTCCAGTGAATTGTGTAATTGACCCCAACGTTTCTTGACTAGATGTGGAAGGACTTATACCTTACAGAATCATACCATACAGACAATGTCAGGCTGTTGCTTGACGAGTCTGGTTATTTCTATTCATTGTTTCCTGCCAGCTATCCCATTCTAGAAACATGTCTATACATTAGCCCCAATCCACTCAGATTTGATTATGCAAACTGGGCTTGGAGCTGTACCAAAATTTATCTAAAAATCAAAATGTTTAACATATATTGCTTTTCTTTCATTTGTCTCCCATTCTGTATCTCAAACATAATTCCCATTTCATAAATCTATGTTAGTGTTGTCTATGACCATTACTTTCAACCCCAATAATTTCTCCTAAACCATTTCCTTACTATGTTCTATGTTCCATGTACTCTATCATTTTCCCACACCAGACTTGGTTTTCCTTGTATTGTTAGAAAGTTCTGTGAAGTCAGAACTGAAGTAGTGGCTTCATAGTTCTGCCATTTCCCTGTTCCCCATTCTCCATTCTCTGGTTTAAAACTGCAAGTAAACTGTACATGTTACCCATATTGTTCACATTGACATGATTTATCAAGTTATTACAGTTCACTCTTTATAACCCTTGTGAATATACTCTTCAGAAACTCATCTTTTCTCACCTTAAACTGCTCAATAACTTCCACACCATACACTCACAGGAGCATAGACTCTGTGCCAACACAAGTACAGCACGATCTTTATTAGTCCCACTTTCCTACAGCAGGCCCATAGCCTGGAATGTTATGACACTTCCAAATGCTCGTCCAAGTACGTTTTAATGATTGCGAGGTTATCTGTGATAATTCCCCTCTCAGGAAGTAATCCCAGAACACAACATCCTCGAGCTGAAAAAAATGTTTAAATCATCTCTGAAACTCAAACGTTTCACTTTAAAAGTGTGTTCCTTTGTTCTCGACCCACTGACTAAAAGGAACAGTTGCTGTCTATCCCCCCTGTCCGTGTCGCTCATAATCTTATCCTCCTGAATCATGGACCCCTCAGCTTTCTCTGCTCCAAAGTAAACAACCCGATCTTATCCAGCCTCTCTCCATAGCTGATATGCTCCATCCCAGGGAACGTCCTGGTGAATCACCTCTGCACCCTCTCCAGTACAATCACATCCTTCCTGGAATGTAACTCCCAGAACTACATACAGTATTCCATTTTGGCCGAACCAAAGCCCTGTATTGCTCTTATAATCTACACCCTGATTAGGAAACACAACACCCAAGGTCCAATTCTTAACTACTCCATTACCCTGTCCAGTCACATTCAGGGGTGTGTGGAGAAGCACACTCTGAGGTTCCCAGTGTGCTGCCATTCATTGAGTCCTCCCCTGCCTGCTTCCTTCTCCCAAAGTGCATCACCTCATATTTATCAGGGTTACATTCAATCTGCCATTGATCTGCCCATCTCACAATTCCATTTGCATCTTCCTGTAACTTGAGGCCTTCCTCCTCACTGCTAACCACTCAACCATTCGTTATGTCAAACATACACTTACTTGGTACACCAGGGGACACTGGTCTCCAGTCACACAAACAGCCTTCTCCCACCACCCTCTGTCTCCTGCCACTAAGACAGTCTTCGTTGTAACTTGTCAAGTTTTGCTTCATATTGTGAGATTTTACTTTATTTCTCAGTGTCCCAGGTGGAAATTTGTCAAAGACCTTCCTACAAAACTAAACAATCGACCTCCTCAAACTAATTCAATCAAACCCATGAGATGTGACTTCCTTCTGATAAAGTCATGATGATTATCCCTGATCAAACCTTGAGACTCTGATTGGAGTTCGATTTTTTCCTTCCCTTTTTTCTCCAGTAGTTTCCTTAACAGTGATCTAATACTCGCTCGTCTATAGTTCCCTGGTCTATCTCTCCCATCCTTACTGTGAAGTGGAATCGTATTAGCAGTTCTCCAGTTCTCTGGCACCTCCCCTATGGTCAGATTCTAATTAAAATATTCAGTCCGCAATGCAATCAATGTGTGTATTGCTGCTTCCTCTGAAATACATGTATGAAGTACATCTGGTCTGTCAGATTTATAAATACTCAATCCAGCTTTCTTTTCAAAGATGACCCAAACACTGATAAGAATGATCTCAGATTTTACTTACACAAGTCCCATGGTCACTTGGTATTTCTGGAAGAATTTCTGGACATTCTTCCATGAAGGTAGACACCAAAGAAACTGTTTCCTTTCCCTGCAATTTCTCTGTTCTCTGCAATAACTTATCCTGAACGCACACCAACTGCACCACATTTGCTCTTATTTTTAATTTTTTTCATACATTGATAGATGCTTTTTAGCAGTTTTTATGTTTTCTTTCATTTGCAGGCTTTTTCTCTTTTTGATTTTCTTCTCAGTTTCTTGGTCATCCTTTGCTGGGTCCTACATTTCTCTGAGTCCACTGGCTTACTGCAACACTTGGCATTTTTCTAAGCTGCCTCCTTTCATCTAATAGGTAGATGAAGGTGGGGTTGAAAGTGATAGTCGGAGAGGAGGGTGGACCAGATTGATAGGAAGGAAGGTGGATACATCAGAACATTCAAAAGGGCGGTGCTGACTTGGAAGGTTGGAGTGGGATAGGGTGGGATTAGGGGAAATGGGGAAATCCACTATGATCCCCTGTAGTTGGATGGTCCCAAGGCAGAAGAGGAGGCTTTCTTCCTCCAGGCTTCTGGTGGCTCGGATTTGGCGATGGAGCAGGCCCAGGACCCTCATGTCCTTGACAGAATGGGAAAGGGAGTTAAAGTGCTCAGCCACAAGGCGATGGAGTTGTTCAATGTGGCTGTCCCAGAGATGTTCTCTGAAATGACCCAAAGTTGACCTCCTGCCTCGCCAATGTAGAGAAGACCACAGTGGGTTTAATGGATGCAGTAGATGAGGCGTTTTGTCTCCTTTTATCACCTTTCACTTTAAACCCCACCTTCATCTACCTATCGCAATCCCAGCTACCTCCCCCCTGTCACACCCCCTTCCCATTTATCTCTCAGCCTCCTTGGCCCATAAGATTAATTCCTGATGAAGGGCTTATGCCCGAAACATCGATTTATCTGCTCTTAGTATGCTGCCTGGCTGTGCTTTTCCATCACCACACTCTTCGCCTCTGATCTCCAGCATCTGTAGTCCCCATTTTCTCCTCACACCTTGATGGCTTACATGACTCAGATTTGTAACGGTTACTTCAAATACAACAAAAACTGTCGTGTACTCAAACAGCATAAAAGAAAACCAATACATTGTGGTCACTGTTCCCAAAATGTCCTTTCCGGCAAAATTTTCAATTAGCTCTTCTGATCACTCAACACCAATTCCTAAATAACCTGATCTCGAGCTCAGTGATCAACATAATGTTCATGTAAACCATCTCACACGTGGTCATGAAATCCATTTTTCCCAGCATTAGCATTTAATTGGGTTAACACAGTTCAGACGTAATTTAAACATATATCATTACTGCAGTACCCACAAATGTGCATATCTCATTTCCTGTTTTATAACATGTCCAGCATTTGTATTGCAGCTTTCACTTTGATAATAGACAATAGACAATAGACAATAGGTGCAGGAGTAGTCTATTCAGCCCTTCGAGACTGCACCGCCATTCAATATGATCATGGTTGATCATCCTTAATCAGTATCCGCTCCCTGCCTTATCTCCATAACCCTTGATTCCACTATCTTTGAGAGCTCTATCCAACTCTTTCTTAAATGAATCCAGAGACTGGGCCTCCACTGTCCTCTGGGGCAGAGCATTCCACACAGACACCACTCTCTGGGTGAAGACGTTTCTCCTCATCTCTGTACTAAATGGTCTACCCCGTTTTTTTAAACTGTGTCCTCTGGTTCGGCACTCACCCATCAGTGGAAACATGTTTCCTGCTGCCAGAGTGTCCAATCCTTTCATAATCTTATACGTCTCAATCATATCCCCTCTCAGTCTTCAAAACTCAAGGGTATACCAGCCCAGTCGCTTCAGTGTTTCAGTGTAAGGTACTCCTGCCATTCCAGAAATTGACCTCGTGAACCAACGCTGCACTCCCTCAATAGCCAGAATGTCTTTCCTCAAATTTGGAGACCAGAACTGCACACAGTACTCCAGGTGTGGTCTCACCAGGGCCCTGTACAGCTGCAGAAGCACCTCTTTGCTTCTATACTCAATTCCTCTTGTTATGAAGGCTAGCATGCTATTAGCTTTCTTCACTGCCTGCTGTACCTGCATGCTTGCCTTCATTGACTGGTGTACAAGAACACACAGATCTCTCTGTACTGCCCCTTTACCTAAATTAATTCCATTGAGGTAGTCATCTGCCTTCCTGTTCTTGCCACCAAAGTGGATAACTATACATTTATCCACATTAAATTGCATCTGCCATGCATCTGCCCACTCGCCTAACTTGTCCAGGTCACCCTGTAATCTCCTAACATCCTCATGACATTTCACCCTGCCACCCAGCTTTGTATCATCAGCAAATTTGCTAATGTTATTGCTGATACCATCTTCTATATCATTAACATATATAACTCCCATCAATGTTTGCTCCTCCTTGCTGTTTTTCCGCTCCACCTTACTAGATTCTGGGGAATCTGAGCGATGTGGGCTCTGGGGAGATTAATGGCAGTGATCATCTTGCCACATCATTTATGATCTTCGCAAACTTTCATTTCTCCGGATCTCCCGTTATGCTGATGGAGTAGAGAAGGACAATGATCTTCCAACAATGCTCTGTATTCTCCCAGAGAGCTGAGACTGCTCTAACCTGGGTGGGAACATTACAGCAGGCTGGTAAAGTGTTGCTGCTGCTGTACAGGGAGATCACATCTGGAGTAGTGTGTACAGGTTTAGCCTCTTCTATGAAGCAAGGATGTTGTTATATTGGAAGCAGTTCAGAGATGGTTCCCTCAACTGATTCCTGCAATGAAGGTGCTAGATTATAACGAAAAGATGATCAGGTTGACCCAGTAGTCAATTACACAGATAGTGGAGGAATCCATTCAGTTCTCCAGCCTGTTACACAGGAACAACAGGAGGATATTCAGGCCTTCGACCCTGTTACACCAAAACAGGACGAGACCATTCAGTCCCTGGAGCCTGATATACATTTACAGAAGGAGACCAATCAGCCCCTCGAGCCTATAACACTGGACCCCGAGTAGGCCATGCTACACCAGTATCCTGTTAAACAGCAACAGGATCAGTCCATTCAGCCTCCTCAAGTCTGTAACACAGGAACTGGAAGAGGTCACACAGTGACAGGAGATTGTTACACTGGGATAACAGGAGGCCATTCAGACCCACCGAGTCTATTGCAAGGGAATTGGATAATGATAAAAACCATCTGAGACTTCTTTCATGAGAAATGAAGAGGTAATTTAGACACGTGTCTGTTGTAGTATGTGAACAAGAGAAGAACAATCACTCCCTCGGTCCCATCTCCGGGATACATGAGGAGACCTTTCAGTATTTCCACCTGTTATGAGAAGACCCATCAGCCCCTCAAAATGTTACACAGCAACGGGAAGATTCCATAATCTCCCAATCCTCTAAAGCATCAACAGGAGGAGGTCATTCTGACCTTGGAGACAACAACGTGGGAACACCAGAAAGACATCAGCTCATCGATTTTGATGATGAGTCTATTCAGTGACACATGGCTCTTACACAGCAATTGGAGCACATCTCTTCAAGTCTTGTGCCCATTAAACAGGAATTCAAAGAAAATGTAAAGGTTTTCGAAAATGAAGAACTTATCATAATGGTATACATTAGGTACTAAAGTGTGACAATAAACTATTATAATTTATGGCAAATTGTTAGAGTCCATTGTTCAGGACATTTGCAAAGTTAAACCACAATCCATCAGAGTCAACATGGTTTTACGAAGGCTAAACCGTGTCTGAATTGTTTGCTTGAGTTATTTGAAGATGTCACAAACAAGGTGGGTCGTGGGAATCCTGGAGATGGAACATATCTGGTCTTCCTGAAGTCATTGGATATGTCGCTTCTCCAAAGAGTAAGTGGTAAGATCAGACAACATGAGTTTAGGAGTAATCTATTAGCTTGGATGGAGGAATGGTTAACCAACAAAATGGAGTCAGATGGAATAAATGTGTCATTTTCTTTTGGCAAATGCAGTTTGTGGGGTGCCATTGATTTCAGGACTCATGCCTCAACCATTTGCGATCGATGGTATTACTGTACTCGGTTGGTGGGATAGAAAATACAATGTCACATTTTCAGATGACACTAACATTGGTGGGAAATTACTTCGGAATGATGATGCAAGAGATTTAAAACTATATGGATAGGTTTGGTGAATTTGCCAACATTTGTCAAGGAAAATTAAAGTGAATAAATATGGGGCTATTCAAGTTGGCCAGTATAATAGAAAGACAAATTATTATCTAAATGGAGAGAAATTTCAAAGTGCTTAGGTGCAGAGGGATCTGGGTGTCTGCTTGCATATCACAGAAAACCTGCCTGCAGATACTGCAAGTAATGAGAAATGTAAACATAATTTCAGTGTTTATTTATGAAAGGATAGAGTAGAAAGGTAGGGAGTGTTGGTGTAGCTAAGCAAAGCATTAGTGAGGCTGCAACTGGAGTACAGTTTGGGTGTCCTGCAGAATGTGGCATTTCCATTGGAGGCAATTCAGAAAAGCTTCATTAGATTGATTCCATATTTGAAGTGTTTGTCTAATGAAGAGAAATTGAGCAGTTTAGGCCTATACTCTCCAGTTTATAAGAATGAAAAGAGATCTCATTGAGGTCTGTAAAATGCTAAAAGTAATTGAATGTGTAGAAATGGAGTGGATTTTGTTTTCATGTGGCGCAATCTACAACAAGAGGCTAGAGTTTTAGGATGGAGAGATGGCAGGCAAGTGGAACAGAGGCCGCGTTGACATCAGCCTCATCGAGGGGTTGGAGTCCTCACAGATGCTCCTTGTTCTTATTCAACTCTTCGACTGTGTTGGACAGGAATGGGGAAGGACAGGGTATCATACAGAAGCAGGCACTCAGGATAAATCAGTCTCAATCAGTTAGACAGAACGTAACCCGTAGGGTCAAAGAATAACCAGTACTTGGTTCTCAACTATTTACAGTCTATATTAATGATCAGGAGGATGGAACAGACATACAGATGCTGAGTTTGGTGATGTCACTATGGTAAGCAAGAGATTAAATTACCAAGAGAGGGTGGGGAGTCTGCAAATAGATTCAGAGAGGTAAAGGCAATGTATAATAGTTTGGCAGGTGGAATTTAACATGACATAACATGTCATTTCATTTATAGGAATAACGGAAAGCAATATGTTACTGAAATGGAAAGGGATTACAGGACCTAATGATACTGTGTACTAGGGGGTTCACTCAGACCCGTTTAGACATGGGAGGTTTTGCTTCATCCCTGATCGTCAACTCCCAGACACTCCCAGTGACACCATTGCTCTCCGTACACATGGACAACTTTGATGTTGATTGGTGGTGGGGATGGTGTTTTGAAACGTGCATCAAGGGGAGGCCTTTATCCAAGATACATTCATTTCTTTCTACGTGGAGACCCGATGACGATGGGAATGGCTGGCTGCCTCTGAATGAGGAGGCCGTGACTGTGCCAGGACAGTAAGTATTCACCAACATGATGTACTGTGCATGGACACACTGTAACATTAATAGAGAGAGAGCTCCTTCAGTTCCTCTACCTCTCCTCATTGACATGGGTTCTCTGCAGATGCCATGCACACTATCGGGAATCCCACTATACCACTGGATACACCCAGCAGCTCCCTGCTATGGGAGAAACAATGTATTTACCTCATCCACCATATATATCCTCCATCACCGAATGGTGACATTGATGTTGAGATATTGGGAAATGACGGATATGTCACCTAGTTCTGCCTGGAAAGTTATGGATTATAGAAATTGAATGAAACTGTGACCCTAACAGCCACTTGCAGCACCATCCTCCCCCTGGTGTGATGCGGCAGGACGTGTTGAAGGAGATGACACCGCTTTGTGCCCAGCTCCTTGTTCAGTCAGGGTCCCCTCACTATCTGCTCCTGGGTTAAGTGTAGCTTGGGAAGTTGATCCTGGAATACTTGGGGTGTATACAGCAGATCCCTTTCCCCACACACACTCACTCCGTGGTTTCAGAGCTTCCCCTCTCTGCAGCCTCTGCTTCATGTGTTGATCATATTGCAGGCTCAGATGCTGTAAATACAGTCCCCATGCTCCATCGACAGTTGAGTCACGAAATCCTCAGGTCTCCCTGAATGTCTGAGGCAGCTTACAGCACAACTTCCAGCAAACCATCCCCAGCCACTCCACTAAATTTTTAATAACAGGGGTCAGTCAGAAACCCCTTGGCTACAAGTGTTGTGGACCAGACCAGATTCCCGCAAAATATTTTAAGAAGGCCGCTTAGACTCAAACCTTTCCTTATTTTGAATATAGATGTGAAGCGTGCTTTCTGGATATATTGTGACTGGTCAACCTACTCGACATGAAGCAAAATATAATCTATTCAAATACTTTAGTTAAAATACAATCAAAGAAAAGAAAAATGAGGGATGGCTTATATGTTGGAACACTTACACAAATAATAGATACCGTACCATCTTGGTTTACACCGCTTGGCACAAAGATATATTCAAATGTATTCAGATACTTACAGCAATTTTCCAATCCAGGAGGAAACAACATCAACAGAGATCTCAGAGAGAAAAGCAGCTGGGGATCATGTATTGAAACTTTCAACTCTTCTGGGATCCCCAGCAGCTTCTTAATGCTGCAGCTAAAAACAAAACGAGGAAACCAGGTCTGGGAGAGCTGGCCACTGCCCTTCCATTGTTACCAACGTTTTAATGAAACCTAAAGGCTTTCTCAGTTAGTTACTTAACCTGCTTTCAGACAGCAGTTCCGCACTCTGCCTTTAAAACCTCTCTTCAAAAAAAACCCAAGAGAAAGTCACCTTTTTACAGTGATAGTATACTCACAACTCCACCATCAATAAAATGATCCATCAATATACAAAATGGATTAATTTTAGACCTCCTAACCTTCCTCTATTAGCAGACTGAAATGCATATATATTGCGTTGACTCTGAGCATACAAATGTTCACAACTAGATTCGATTTCAGTCATTTTACTCCTGCCACAGAATGCCTTTGTCTTTCTTCATCCAAGTCTCCACAGTGCGTCAAAATGTAGGTTTCCTCACCCTGTCAACTGTATAATTTCACATTGAATGGCAGCAATAATAAGCTCAATACAAACAGACTGGTATTATTCTCCTCAAACCTCTCCAAAAACTTTAAGGGATCACGATCAATGATAAAAAAAATTGTCTCAGGTATGTTGTTCACAATTTAAAAGCTGAAATGTTGTAACGCCAACGTCAAGCTCAAGGCCTCCTTCCCCATTGTGGAATAAACCTGTTGATGTTTCCACTGGACGCTTCAACCACACGTTACATAATGGAGCACTTCTCATCTCTCCAATAGTCCCTCTGAATGACATAGCTCCTCATATTTCAGCATTAAAGAATTACATGCTGCTATGCCTCTCAATGCTGTAACCTCTTTCCCGGCTTCTCCTGGCCTATGTCAATAAACCTTACTCTCACAGGGATATGATTTAAGAAGATCTTGCACATTTTTCTCAATCCCTCATGGAAACCAAACTTTGATTTCTGAACTAAATCATAATCAGCTGCCATTTCAGCTTCTAACCTTGGCATTGTAACTCTCTGCTCTTCCCCACGAGTTCTCACGGCTGCAGGAAGTGAATTGTTGAGCTTCTCCAAAATAAGAATCTCTCTAAGAGTGTCATTGGTTTGCTCAGTTTTTAATACCCTTACCCGCCTTTCAATATTATTTTTTTTGATTCTTTCAAACTCAATGTGCGTTTAACCAGGGACGCTATTTTAGATTCCTGAAACGCTGTCTGTTGGCTTCTGGCACGAGCTCACATGCACTTCCGATGGCTTTGTACATCTCCTCATACTCCCCAGATACCTCCTCCGATAGGGATGCAAATCCCAGCAGCTTTGCTTGGATCAACTAATTCCACATGGTCACTGGGCACTGCATTTGTTTAGCCACTTTCTCAAATGAAATTATAAAGACTTCCCCATCCTTCTCATCAAATTTAGATAATGCCTGAATGTATCTAAACAGATCCCCATCAGACCTTTGGCTATTATAGGGTTGCTCATCCTCACTAACCTCCTCATCCAGCCTACAGTCTACCTTCATCACCGCCTTCCATGTCCACTTTCCTCTCTAATTGCTAACTTTTGAAGTTGAAACTCTCTGCTTTTCTTCTCTTTTTCTCTTTCTCTTCTTCATGTCCTTTTCTTTTATTTCTACTTTTCATCATAATTCAAACTGTTTCAATTCTTTCTCATGTTCACAGTGCCTCATTTGAAATTGAATTCGAGCTAAAGAATCTGATGACAGATCCTCCAAATGTAATTGCTGAGCTATAGCTGTAATTATCTCTCATTTTCTCACAGACAAACACAACCCCAACTCCAGCCTGTCTGTCAATTCCTACAGCTTGGCCTTCATTACCTTTTGTAAAACTTTACTTCTTCCACACACAGAAAACTCTTAGTGACTGAAAGAATCTTAATACACAAAACACTGTTTAAACTAACCGAATTCAACATCTTGAACAAAAGACACTGACAGCTACCATACACGACCTTTGAATCCAATAGCCTCCTGGTGCGTACTGTCCAGTGTCTGCATGAGCTTATTCGGGATGCTCTGGTTTCCCCCTACAACCCAAAGATGTGCATGTCAGGTGAATTGGCCATGCTTAGTTTTTCATAGTTTTCAGGGATGTGTGGGATAGGTGCCTTAGTCGAAGTAAATGTGTCATAATAGGGTAGAGGAATGGGCCTGGGTAGGTTACTCCTCGGAGGGTCGGGTGTAGATGTGTTGGGTCAAATAACCTGTTTGCACGCTGTAGGGATTGTATTCTAAACCCAATTACCGATTTAGAACCAGACAAGCTATAGACCAACCAGACCAAATGAACTGTTCTAATATACTAACATCACCTTAACACACCCTATGAGCATACAGTTATGAGCATACAGTTCTCCAGTCCAGGAGGAAACAGCATCAAGTGAGGTTTCAGAGAGAATAGCAGCTAGGGATAATTTATGAAAACTTCCAACCCTTCTGGTACCCAAGCACCTGGTAACTGTTGCATCTGCAAGGAAAAGAAAACTATTTCTTGCATACAGTTCTCCAGTCCAGGAGGAAACAGTATCAAGTGAGGTTTCAGAGAGAATAGCAGCTAGGGGTAATTTATTAAAACTTCCAACCCTTCTGGGACCCAAGCACCTGGTAACTGTTACAACTGCAAGGAAAATAAAACTATAAAGCCTGGTCTGTGCCAGCTGGCCATTGTTACTACTTTGGCCTTTAAGACCTCTTACTAAAAAAAGGAAAAAATAACCTTTTCTTTAAAAAAGTGACAGCATTGCTACATAATTTAAATGACTGTTCCTTTATTCAAGGGGCTTCCTCGTGTTACTGACAGCAAGATCACCTGAGAGGGACAAACACAGGCACAGACCAAGTTACAAGGATGTGTCTCATAACTTCGGAAACACACCTGTCCATGGACCATCACATGGGACATACCGGGAAGTGAACAACAGCCTGACACACACCATTTCACTGTTTCTGAGCTTCACAATGCCAGCAATCGATATACTACAGAGCCAAAACCCGAGGCCAGGGGAAGATACAGAGGGACAGAGAGACTCACATTAAAGACAGAAACAGACAGTTAATTAATTGAAAAGATGTTGTGAAAATATGGGGAAAAAGACATGGCCGTGGGACTAACTCGAGCAGTGAGATCTTCGAAAGCAAAATTACAAGAATGAGAACATTGAATAAAGGCATTGTCAGATCAGCAGAAATAGTTTGTTACAACAATTCTGAATCTGCTTCACAGAACACCACAAGCAACATAAACTGGGACAAGATGACAGCCCCGTATGGAGGGCTGTGCAGACCGTGCTAGTGTGTTGCTCAGTAAACTGCACTATCTGCACAGCATGGAGAGTATTGCAAACTTTACGATCATATGCTAACTATACTCGCAACAGATTACTGCCTACAATGGGAAGTTTTGCTGTGTGTATGTGTTCATCAGAAACTGAGGGACAGTGCGTGTGTGTGTGCGCGATTGGCGTGGTTGAATGTGAAACTCATTGTTTGAGAAGGAACGCACATGGAAGAAATTATTTTAAATACGAACAACTGGCAGGCGTTTTGTTAATCAACAGAGAGAGAACGAGAGAAGTTTCATGGACAGATGAGATAAAGTGTTCGAGAATGTCAAAATAAAGTCATTGCCAGACACAATAGCAATATACATCGGTGTGCACATGAATGACAGATGGTTGGGAGTTTGGTGTGAGTTAGAATCAGGTTTGCTTGGGCAGGTTTGAAGCCGGGACTGTCAGCAGCAGATTATTAACTTCATGAAGACGGTATTTCATAGCTCAAGGTTCAAACAGCAGATGGAATACACCAGTGAGATATATTCTGGGGTGGTGAGTATTTCAAGTTAGAAATGGTCAGGTTATGTTGTCTGGAATCAGCTCATGGTCAAAGGGATCTCCCACAGTTGTCACTTGTCTGCTTCAGCCGCAGATATTAGCCAGGGATGGGATGGAAGTGGAGTTTGTAACCAGAACAGTGGAGAGTGACCTCCATGCTGTTAATATTTAAATAACAAGGCAATGATACAATACATTGTAGTTCTTCGCTGAAACTGAGTAGGTCAACATAGAGACCCATGAGTAACACTGCCAGAGCAGAGAGGGAGACAGTAATTGAACACCTTCATTGATGTAGTTAGTAGTGGTCTGGAGAGTGAATATCTGGATTGAGATTTTCAACAGGAACAATAATAGTGACAAGAAGTGTAGACTATATGAAGGAACAGTAATACAGTCATAACCAGTTTATAGAAAAACAAATCTGGACAGTGACAGTTACCAGGGACACCAACGATAGCCAGGAAGGGATAATAAAAGTGTTGAATAATGAGAAGAGCGTAATAGATCCGCGATGACCACCAATAAAATACAGAGAGATACCAAACATAATCGGATAAACGCCTGTCTATTTTTGGAACACGCCAGTCTAATGTTCCCAGATTCGGATACATTTTTGGAACATTCCAATCTAATGTTCTCAGATTCTGATCTCTCCTCCCCCTCTCTCTAAATCTGCCGATCCCTGTCAGTGCTGTCAGTGATGCTCCCGCTCATGTTATGGGATAACACATTGAACGGCGCCCATTTATCATTAAAAGATGGAAACCCTCCACTGGGATAATTAGAATCCATGGAGATTGGCATTAATCACAGTCACAGAGCAAACACTGGGAAACTGAGCAAAGGCTACAACAACGGATGAATGGGCACCGCACAACAATCAACAGACAGGAGTGTTCCCGTCCAGTTGGGGAACACTTCAATGGTCCAGGACATTAAACCTCGGACCTTCTGGTGACCATCCTTCAAGGTGGACTTTTGGACAGGCAGCAGCGAACAGTGGCCGAGCAGAGGCTGATAACTAATTTTGGGACCCATAGGGAGGGCCTCAACCGGAACATTGGGTTCACGCCACATTACAGGTGACTACCATTGCACTATATATATATATATATACACACACACTCACACACACAAACACAGGCACTCCTATACACACACATGCATACGGACACACATGTACACAGTCACGCACACAGACACTCACACATACCCTTACAGACACCCACACTCAGACAGGCATCCGATCAGAGATTTAGACCACTCTGCACTCATGCACACACATATACACTCTCTCTCGCTGATACTCAACCCCCCCACCCCAGCCACGCACACACACTCCCACACTCACACATGCAACCCCTGACAGACTTAAGAAACTCTACATCACTCACACACATATACACTCCCTCTCATACTCACAACCCCCAACCAAGACAAAGACACACACACACAAACAGACAAAGACCCACATGCACACATATATTTTGTGGGGTGAATTTACACTTGCAGAGTTCCATTGTACTTTGCTCAAAAACTACATGAATTCATGTAAACCTCTGAGCTCAAAAACTGCATGAATTCAGATTAGAATCAATCTAAACATCATGGTATAGACAGAGAACACAGGGGGCGAACACCTTCAACATATTGTCTAGCTAACACTCACAGTTACAGCTAACCTGAGAATGCAACTTTTTAAAAAAAGGTTTTGTGATTTACACATGAAAGAAATGAAACTACCATGGTATTCGAACAGATGAAAGACTCAACAGACAATCAAAGTATTTTTCAATGTATAATTTCAGTTACATCACACTGTAAATTTTTGCTATAAATTCTGTGTTACGATCGAGCCCTGATGAAGGAGCGTCACTCCGAAAGCTAATGTGCTTCCAATTAAACCTGTTGGACTATAGCCTGGTGCTGTGTGATTTTTAACTTTGTACACCCCAGTCCAACACCGGCATCTCCAAATCAATAAACAAACAAGCTCAGTTAACCAGTTCCACACATCACTTTTCATATCACTATAAAAGGGAACATTTATTGGGTTTGGATGGAATGGATGAGGGTTGCTGAGGGATGGACCATAAATCTTTAAACCTTTTAATTATTTTTTAACTTGCATATGAGAGTATTAACAGGACACTGCAGAGGTCTATATATGTTCTGCTCTGTTTATGAAAGGAGGCAATTATAAAATAACAGATCAGCTGCATAAAAAAAACTCGGGTGGGTAAGTTTCTAGATACCTCAACACAAAGTACGGTACTTATTGAGGGGTGACGTCAAAGAGGTTTATAAAATCATGAGAGGCATAGATAAGGTAAAAAGTCAATCTCTTTTACCCAGGATAGGCGAGTCCAAAATTAGAAGACAAAGGTTTAAGGTGAGAGAGGAAAGATTTAAAAAGAGAGATGAGGGATAACATTATTACACAGATACTGCTGCGTGTATGGATTGAACAGCCAAAAGAGGTGGTGGAGGCAGGTACAGTTACACTATCTAAAAGGCATTTGGATGGATACATGCATGGAAAATGTGTAGAGGGAGGTGGGCCAAGTGCTGGCAAGGGGGACGAGATTTATTTAATATATTTGGTCAGTATGGACGATCAGACCGAAAGTTTTTTTTCTGTGCTGTGAATCTCTGAGACTCTATTGCCTCTTGAGTGTATGACATAGGGACAGGAGGAGGCTATTCAGCTTCTGAATTCTGTCAGTCAGCTTGTTTGCTCAGTTGCTGAGAGTAAAATACAAACATACATCATTCAAATTTTGAAGGTGTTTTACAGAAACAGGAGAAAGGCTTTTAGTCAAGAGAAGCTGTAAGGAATGTGATATTGGAGCCTGTTACTCAGAAGCAGGAGGGGGACATCTACTATCGCAAACCTTGGATCAGGAGTCAGTCACTCAGCTGCCTAAGATTGGGATACAGGAATAGGACACGGTCATTCAACTGCTTGAGACTGGGGCACAGTGGAAGGAGGGAGTCACTCAGAGCTCGAGACTGGGACACAGGGAAATCTGGATCTTAATGAGGCCCCAGCATCCTGTTATGCAAGGACAGCAGGAGGTGACTCACTCCCCACCAGTATGGGACACTGGGACAGAAGGGGAGTTTGCTTGGAACAAACAGAAATATATGAATAAGTTGCATTAGTGGTCCATTCAATCCTGCCCCACCATTCACTAAGACCACGTCTGATCTGATAGTGATTCCCTCATTCCATTTTACGGATGCTTCCCTCTCTGCAGCCTCTGCTCCTTTTGTTGGTCATGTTGCAGACTCAGATGATGCAACAACTCTCACCATGACTCATCCAGAGGGTCGGGTCAAACAGGATGAGTCAGGATTTGAAGGTTCCAATCACAAGAATGAAAACACAAAATAAAGGTATTGTCAGATGTTTTGTACTCTCACATTCGCAATCCAACTCACATAACCAGCCCATCCATTACATATTCAGGATGGAGCACTGTGTCGATCCGGCTAGTATACAGCTGTATGCAACCTAGCAATGTCCAGAATGAAACTCTGTGCAGCCCATACCAATGCTTGATCTATAATCATGGGCTAAATGTTCAGTGTGGGGAGCTGTGCAGTCCACACTGGTTCATTCATATATAAACCCAGGCTTTTGCATTGTTCGGTAACACTGTATTAGATCCCTGCCCAGTGTGGGGAAACATATAACCAATGCTGGACGTCACAGGATGTGCAGTTCCCATCCATTTACAGCTCCATATCTCCACTGTACCTTGACAAGGGGTGCTGCGAATGTGAAAATCACTGCGAGGAAGAGATATAAATAGAAATAATTTAAATACTAATAGTTCTGTTAAAGGCGCATATCACTCTAGTATTTAATGATGAAATAACTGAGATAATATCCAATGAGGTTTTGTGAACTAGGCAAAGAAGTAAGAGCGGGATGGTGATGTTATAGTGGTTGCACTATAAGCCTCTACATAATCAATGGGAATTAGAGGAACAAATATGCAGGGAGATTGGCTGGACTTGCAGGAACAACAGGGTTGTCATAATAGGTGATTTTAATTTTTCTAACATAGACTGGGATTTCCAGATGGTTAAGAACTTATATAGAACGTAATTTGTTAAGTGTGTTCAGGAAAGATTCCACAAGCAATACATAGAGGGTCATACCGGGGAAGGGACAAACTCAACCTACTTCTGGGAAATAGGGCAGGATAGATGATGGAGGTAAAGTGGGGGAGAATTTTGGGAAAGTGACTAGAGCTGTATTAAATTTAAAATAGTTATGGTTGGGACAATATTGATCCACGGATTCAAGTTCTAAGTTGGGACAAAGCGTATGTTGTTTGAATTAGACAGGGGATTGCAGGGGATGATTGGAGTAGTTTGTTTCCAGGTAAAATGATTCCGGGCAACGGGGCGGGCTTCAAAAGTGAGATAGCTCGAGTTCAAGGTCTACATGTTCCTGTGAGGGTGAAGGGAAAGTGAGGCTGGATGACAAGCGATATTGAGGCTCTGACCAGCAAAAAAAAAGGCGTGGCTCAGATACAGGCTGCTGGGACCAAGGAAATCCCTGGAGGTACACAGGGGATACCGGAGTTTACTGAAGGAGTAAATCAGCAAGGCAAAAAGGGGGTATGAGATAGCCTTGGCTGAGCAGATTGGTGTGAATCCAAATTCAGTATAGGAAAGAAAAAGAACAACCAGAGAGAGAATAGGATGTCTTACAATCCAAAATGGGCATGCATGTGTAAAACCTCAAGAGATGGTTGAGTTCCTCAATTCCCCCTCTGTGTTTATCATGAAGAAAGACATGAAGATCTGTGACCTTTGGGACGTTAATTGTCATATATTGGAACAGTCCATATCATTAATGGTACTAATGGACATATTAGAATGCTTACGTTCAGATAAATCTCTTGGTCCTGACCAGACAAATCCAAGAGCACTGCAAGAGGTGAGAGAAGACAGTTCAGGGGCCAAGGACCCGGAAGGCTGGGCCGTAACAAACATGCCCTTATTCAAGAAGGGCTGCAAATAAATGCCTGGGAAATATAGACCAGTAAGCTTCATATCTGTTTTCTGTAAACCGCTTGAGAAGGTTCTGAGATAGAAGATATGCATGCATTTGGAAAGACAGAGTTTGACTTGGAGCAGTCAGCATAGCTTTATGTGTGGCAGATCATGCCTTACACATTTTGTTAGAATTTTTGAGGAAGTGACCAGAAAGATTGACAAGGGCAGGGTGGTGGACATAGTTTCAGTAAGACCTTTGATAAGGTTCCACATGATAGGCCGCTCTGGAAGGTTAGATTGCATGGACTCCAATGTAAACTGGCAAATTGGCGACACAATTGGCTTGACGTTATGAAGCAAATGGCTATGGTGGAGGTACGCTTGTCGGACTGGAGGCCTGTGACTAGTGGAGTGCCTCAGGGGTCGGTCATGGGCCCACTTCTCTGTCAACGATTTGGACCAGAGTGCACAGCGCAAGGTTAGTCAGTTTGCAGATGACTCTAAATTAGGAGGCATCATTTACAATGAGGAACATTATCAGAAGTTGCAGCAGTACCCTGGTCAGCTGCGGAAGTGGGCTGAGAAATAGCAAATGGCGTTTAATATAAATAAGTGTGACATCTTGCATTATGGAAAGTCAAATCCAGTTTGGAGTTTAATGATGATTGAGAGGGTCTTAAGGAGTGTAGTGGAACAAGGAGTTTGGAGATCAGGTGCATGGTTGCCTGAAATTTGAGTCCCAGATACACAGGACAGTGAAGAAGGCTGTTGGGGTACACTGGCCTTCATCAGGGCATTGAGTATATACGTTGGGATGTTATGTTCCTGTTGTACAGGATGATGGTAAGGCTGCAGTTGAAGTATTGTGCTCAGTTTTGTTCACCTTGCTCTGGAAAGGATATTTTTGAACGCGAAAGAGTGTAGAAGAAATTTACAAAGATGTTTCCTGAGTTAAAGGCTCTAAGTTATAGGCAGAGGTTGGACAGGTTAGAACTTATTTCCTTACAGCGTAGGAAACTGAAAGGGTTCTTATAGAAGTGTAACTCTTATAAAATCATGAGCGACGTGCATGGGGTGAATACTTCAAATTTTTTCCCAAGGTTGGGTAATCGAGGATGAGAGGGCATCTATTAATGTTTGGAAAGGAAAAAATATATAAAAACCTGAGGGGCAACGTTTTTACACAGAGTGTGGTACGCATATGGACTGAGCTGCCAGTGGAAGTGGTAAAGGTGGGTACAATAACAACATTGAAAAGGCATTTGGACAAATACACAGATAGGAAAGGATTAGAGGGATACAGAGCAAGGGCAGGGAAATGGGGAGAGTGTGGATACAGAGCAAGGGCAGGGAAATGGGGTGAGTGTGGATACGGAGCAAGGGCAGGGAAATGGGGTGAGTGTGGATACAGAGCAAGGGCAGGGAAATGGGGTGAGTGTGGATACAGAGTAAGGGCAGGGAAATGGGGTGAGTGTGGATACAGAGCAAGGGCAGGGAAATGGGGTGAGTGTGGATACAGAGCAAGGGCAGCGAAATGGGGTGAGTGTGGATACAGAGCAAGGGCAGGGAAATGGGGTGAGCGTGGATACAGAGCAAGGGCAGGGAAATGGGGTGAGTGTGGATACAGAGCAAGGGCAGGGAAATGGGGTGAGTGTGGATACAGAACAAGGGCAGGGAAATGGGGTGAGTATGGACACAGAGCAAGGGCAGGGAAATGGGGTGAGTGTGGATACAGAGCAAGGGCAGGGAAATGGGGTGAGCGTGGATACAGAGCAAGGGCAGGGAAATGGGGTGAGTGTGGATACAGAGCAAGGGCAGGGAAATGGGGTGAGTGTGGATACAGAACAAGGGCAGGGAAATGGGGTGAGTATGGACAGAGAGCAAGGGCAGGGAAATGGGGTGAGTGTGGATACAGAGCAAGGGCAGGGAAATGGGGTGAGTGTGGATACAGAGCAAGGGCAGGGAAATGGGGTGAGTATGGACACAGAGCAAGGGCAGGGAAATGGGGTGAGTGTGGATACAGAACAAGGGCAGGGAAATGGGGTGAGTATGGACACAGAGCAAGGGCAGGGAAATGGGGTGAGTGTGGATACAGAGCAAGGGCAGGGAAATGGGGTGAGTGTGGATACAGAGCAAGGGCAGGGAAATGGGGTGAGTGTGGATACAGAGCAAGGGCAGGGAAATGGGGTGAGTATGGACACAGAACAAGGGCAGGGAAATGGGGTGAGTATGGACACAGAGCAAGGGCAGGGAAATGGGGTGAGTGTGGATACAGAGCAAGGGCAGGGAAATGGGGTGAGTATGGATACAGAGCAAGGGCAGGGAAATGGGGTGAGTGTGGATACAGAGTAAGGGCAGGGAAATGGGGCGAGTGTGGATACAGAGCAAGGGCAGGGAAATGGGGTGAGTGTGGATACAGAGTAAGGGCAGGGAAATGGGGTGAGTATGGACACAGAGCAAGGGCAGGGAAATGGGGTGAGTATGGATACAGAGCAAGGGCAGGGAAATGGGGTGAGTGTGGATACAGAACAAGTGCAGGGAAATGGGGTGAGTGTGGATACAGAACAAGGGCAGGGAAATGGGGTGAGTGTGGATACAGAACAAGGGCAGGGTAATGGGGCGAGTGTGGATACAGAGCAAGGGCAGGGAAATGGGGTGAGTATGGACACAGAGCAAGGGCAGGGAAATGGGGTGAGTGTGGATACAGAACAAGGGCAGGGAAATGGGGTGAGTGTGGATACAGAACAAGGGCAGGGTAATGGGGCGAGTGTGGATACAGAGCAAGGGCAGGGAAATGGGGTGAGTGTGGATACAGAGTAAGGGCAGGGAAATGGGGCGAGTGTGGATACAGAGCAAGGGCAGGGAAATGGGGTGAGTATGGACACAGAGCAAGGGCAGGGAAATGGGGTGAGTGTGGATACAGAACAAGGGCAGGGAAATGGGGTGAGTGTGGATACAGAACAAGGGCAGGAAAATGGGGCGAGTGTGGATACAGAGCAAGGGCAGGGAAATGGGGTGAGTATGGACACAGAGCAAGGGCAGGGAAATGGGGTGAGTGTGGATACAGAGTAAGGGCAGGGAAATGGGGCGAGTGTGGATACAGAGCAAGGGCAGGGAAATGGGGTGAGTATGGATACAGAGTAAGGGCAGGGAAATGGGGCGAGTGTGGATACAGAGCAAGGGCAGGGAAATGGGGTGAGTATGGACACAGAGCAAGGGCAGGGAAATGGGGTGAGTGTGGATACAGAACAAGGGCAGGGAAATGGGGTGAGTGTGGATACAGAACAAGGGCAGGGAAATGGGGCGAGTGTGGATACAGAGCAAGGGCAGGGAAATGGGGTGAGTGTGGATATAGAGCAAGGGCAGGGAAATGGGGTGAGTGTGGATACAGAGCAAGGGCAGGGAAATGGGGTGAGTGTGGATATAGAGCAAGGGCAGGGAAATGGGGTGAGTGTGGATACAGAGTAAGGGCAGGGAAATGGGGTGAGTGTGGATGGACACTTTGGTTGGCATGGACCAGCTGGGCTAAATGGCCAGCCATACTGGCATTCTCGTGCAGTATGACTGTAAGTGAGTGTGTTTTGGGGTGGAGACAGAGTGGGGAGACTGAGAAAATATGTCATGGAAGGATATGTTCGCAGGTGTCAGAGTGCTGAAATGAAGACATTTCGATAGCATCATGCAACACAGGTCAGTAATATGAAGAATTATGAGTGAAGGGGATATTGCTGAGAGTTCAGGCGATGGAGAGTTTTGGATGAGCATTTGTTCTGCAGCTTTGTAACTGGGAGTGAGGACAGCAGAGTCTTCGCATCACTGGGCTGAATCTAACAAAAAACTGTCTCAGTGACATTTTCACTAAGTGTGACAGAGGGGTTGTCTCCACGTGGCCGAGCTAGTTTCCTGGTGCTATCTTACCAAACTCATCTCATTAACTACCCAGCCCACTCCATGGTGTCCCTCTCATACAATGCCAGCCCGATTCTACCACCCATCATGAGTGCAGCTACTCACAGTCGCCTGGATGCCCCTGGATATTCTGCGATTCCTGGCAATGATGTCATCTCTAAAAGGCCAATTGGCACACGGTTGACCTTTCTCAGTTTGGAGCTGCCCTGCACAGTTTACCCCGGGCATGGCAGCTAAGGGGAAATTACACCACGGTTTGTCGACAGCAGCAAGGAGGTCCTGGTGGATGGGCTAGTACAGAGGGGGACCATTCTCTTCCCAGAAGGGGCCACACCACCAGACCCACCGAGCGTGGTCTGCCTGCACCACCCAGCTCAGTGCAGTATCTGCGGTATGAAGAAATGCCCAGCAATACAGGACATGCATCAATAACCTTCCCCCTTTGTCAGGATAAGGGTCACTGTATTCTCTCTGCTCCCTCACACTCACTGTGTATCTGTTATAGCACCGACCATCGAACAAGGCTCATGCTCCACCATTCTCGCTACTGCATGCATCATCTTCCCTCTCTTTCTCTCTTGCATTTCTAGTGCCCCCTACACAGTTATAGAATATTCTGGAGAAAGCCAATTATGGAATGTTCCAGATAATGTTCCAACTTATTCCCAGCTTTAGGAAAACGGTTGTGCCCCAGTGTGTAACACGTAAGACGATGGAGTCGAGATGTACGTTTTTCAAATCACACACAATTAAAATCCATCATGAGGCCATTCAGTGCTTCAAATATGCACAAACATTCATTCCGGTCGGTGGTGATCTGATGGTTTTCTCCGCTTCATGTCACAGGATGTTTCATTCATTCAACCGCCAGCTTCCTGTTACCGAGCAGACGATTCTCAGAAGTTTGTTTTTACCCCGGGTTTCTTCCAGCATGTGTTCAGAAGGCATTTCACATGGGGACGGAATCTCCGAACAATATATTTCATCTGCTTTATAAATTCATGCAGCAGTCAGCATGCTTTCCACAGACCAATCAAAAACATGCACTTTTTTCATGGTTATCCATATCTAATCACAATTAGTCATTCTTGTGATTTCACTTGTCTCACCTTATTGTATTCAGCCAAAGACACCTTCCAAACAATTGTCTCAATATACAATACAATTTCGAGCAGAGAACGTTTTTATCCACAGCCGTTATCATGACCGTTACATCAAATATACATTTTACCTTGTCATGAATGTTTCTCTTGCCCTTTGTCTGTGACTGATTCTGCGTGTAACAGTTACACAGTCTCCCATTCAATTGGCTGGATGGTTGGTTTGTGATGCAGAGGGAGGACACCAGCGCAGGTTCAATTCCCCACACTGACAGAGGTTACCATGAAGGGGATGCTCTCTCAATCTTACCCCATCACACATGTGGTGATCTTCAGCGTAAACCACCATGAGTGGTCTATCTAGTGAGAGTTCTTTGGGACTCTATTCTATCAATGTTAGCATTTAAATTTTTTTAACAAATAGTTTAATTGAAGAAGAGACTTTTATTATTATATTAAACCAATAATAAAGCAACTCAAATAACAGAACAAAATTACACCCTTGTGCATGTAGATACAAAACAAGTTAAAGTCTATAAACGGACAGAAGAAAAACAAAAATAAACAATAAATAATTCAGCTCAGCATAACACAATGATAGCTCTCATTCTTCGAGAGCATTTCACATTCAAATGTTTATAATCCTTCATATTTGATTCATTAGACAATATCGTCATGGCTATATAAATGCCCTTTTTAAAGTTGCAGGTAAGCCTGTATCACGGTAATCCAAAAAGGGCTGTCATATCTTATATAAATCTGCTTTTCGGTGCACCACACTGGTGAGAAAGTCCAAAGGGATATTTCCCATGACGAGCTTACAACGACCCAACAGACCCGGGGGTTTTCAGACATCCAACACAACCGAATATTCTTCCAAGCACAGGAAGTATGGGGGAGATATTAAACGAGTATTTTGCATCAGTATTTACTGTAGAATAGGATATGGAAGTCGTAAAATGTAGGGAAATAGATGGTGACACCTTTGAAATTGTCCATATTACAGATGTGAAAGTGTTCGATGTCTTGAAACGGGTCCCCAGGACCTGATCAGGTGTACCCTAGAACTCTGTGGGAAGCTAGGGAAGTGATTGTTGGACCTCTTGCTGAGATATTTGTAATATGGATAGTCACAGGTGAGGTTCCGGAAGACTGGACATTGGCTAACGTGGTGCCACTGTTTAAGTAGGGCGGTTAGGACAAGCCAGGGAACTATAGACCAGTGAGCCTGATGTTGGTGGTGTGCAAGTTGTTGGAGGGAATCCTGAGGGACAGGATGTGCATGTATTTGAAAGGCAAGGACTTATTAGGGATAGTCAACATGTCTTTGTGCGTGAGAAATCATGTCTCACAAACTCGATTGTGTTTTTTGAGGAAGTAACAAAGAGGACTGATGAGGGCAGAGGGGTAGATGTGATCTATCTGGACTTCAGTAAGGGTTGTGATAAGGTTCCCCATGGGACACTGATTAGCAAGGTCAGATCTCATGGAATACAGTGAGAACTAGCCATTTGGATACAGAACTGGCTCAAAGGTAGAAGACAGAGGGTGGTGATGGATGGTTGTTTATCAGAACGGAGGCCTGTGACCAGTGCAGTGCCAGAAGGATCAGTGCAGGATTCACTACTTTTGTCATTGACATAAATGATTTAGATACAAACATAAGAGCTACAGTTCGTAAGTTTGAAGATGACACCAAAATTCGAGGTGTAGTGGCAGCGAAGAGGGTCATCTCAGATTACAATGGGATCTTGACCAAATGGTCAAATGGGCTGAGAAATGTCAGATTGAGTTTAATTAAGATAAATATGAGGTGCTGCACTTCTGGAATTTCAGCAGGATTTATACACTAAATGGTAAGGTCCTAGGGAGTGTTGCTGAACAAGAGACCCTGGAGTGCAGGTTCATAGCTCCTTGAAAGTGGAGTTGCAGGTAGATAGGATAGTGAAGAAAGCGTTTGGTATGCTTTCCTTTTTGGTCAGAGTACAGAGTACAGGAGTTGGAAGAACATATTGCGGCTGTACAGGACATTGGTTAGGCCACTGTTGGAATATTGCATGCAATCCTGGTCCCCTTCTTATCAGAAACTTGAAAGGGTTCAGGAAAGACTTACAAGGATGTTGCCAGGGTTGGAGGATTTGAGCTATAGGGAGAGGCTGAACAGGCTGGGGCTGTTTTCCCGGGAGCATCCCAGTCAGAGTGGTGACACTATAGAGGTTCGCAAAATTATGAGTGGCATGGATAGGGTAAATAGGTAAAGTCTTTTCCCTGGGGTCGGGGAGTCCAGAATGAGAGGGCATAGGTTTAGGGTGAGAGGAGAAAGATACAAAAGAGACCTATGTGACAACTATTTCACACAGAGGGTGGTGCGTGAATGAAATGGGCTGCCAGGTGTAGTGGGGGAGGCTGATGCAAGTGCAACATTTAAGAGGAATTTGGATTGGTAAATGAATAGGAAGGGTTTGGAGGGATATGGGCTGGGTGCTGGCAGGTGGGACTAGATTGGTTTGGCATATGTGATTGGCATGGATGGGTTTGACCGAGGGGTCTGTTTCCATGATTTACATCTCTATGCCTCGATGACTCTATGAATTATAATAATCTCTGTTTTTGGTGCACCATTCTGTTGAGAAAGTCCAAGGGGATATTCTCCATGATGAGCTTACAAAGATCCAACCGCCCCGGGGAGTTTTCAGACATCCAACACAACAGAATATTTTTCCTAGCACAGAATGTAAGGATATATATATATATATATATATATATATATATATATATTCCAATGTGCGTCTGCGAAGGATACTCTGGACAGGTCCAGCAAAAGAGAAACCGGGTCCATCTCCAATTCGGTCCCCAAGACCCACTCTACCACACCGAACACAGTGCTTCAATATATATGAAGCCTGCAGTAGATCCACATGCAATAAGTAAGAGTGTCTGTAGTCATTCAGCATTTAGGACATGCTGAAGATAATCCCACTTTGAATTTTGAGAGAAAATCTGGTGTCAGATGGACCCTATGAAGAATTTTCAACTGCATGGAATGGGGCCTATTACAGATAAAATCCTTTCAGCGTTTTCACAAATATGCTCCCATGTCTCCGAAGACATCTAAACACCCCAACTCTCTCGCACAGACATCACGAAGCTGCACAGTCTTGTCTGAGGGGACACTCTCCAACTAATGATAAAGGGTACTTACAGAGAGGGTATTCTTAACAGTATAAATCAACTTCTCTATATCGGATCTATAAGTGTCTGTTAAAAGTAATTTTTTAATCAAATCTCTGATCTGAAAAAAAAACAGAAGAAGTCTCTACTAGGTAGTCAATACTTACGAGTTATTTGATCATGTGATATCATTGTTTCTCCCTCAAGTAACACGTGGTGGCTCAGTGGTTTGTACTGCTGACTCACAGCACCAGGGTTTGGTTCCAGCCTTGTGTGACTGGCTGTGTGGAGTTAGTATATTGTCAACTGTGTCTGCGTAGGTTTCCTCCCACAGTCACAAACATGTGCAGGTAAGATTAATTGGTCATTGCTAGAGAGCTCATAGTGTTCCATAATCTGTAAATTGGGGAATTAATCAGGGTAAATATAGCATGGTAGGGAAATGGGTCTGGGGGAGTTACACTTCAAAGGTTGGAAGTGGACTTGTGGGGTCCAAGAACCTGTTTCCATACTGTAGGGATTCTACTAATTCTAAATCACCCAAGCAATTTACCCCCCTGCCTGCCCACAGTTTACACCTGGAATCCATCATCCTCGGTTGACAATGCGGTATACCAATTATGGTGTAAGAAACATGGTTTTGGCTGTATTGCCCTCAATCTGACGCATTGTCCTTCATTCTTTAACAGTATTGATCATCATTAATTTATGACAATACTCCATAAAGGTTGTCATTTTATCTCGTAACAACAGACTAATAAGGGTTCAAAAGCACAATCCTCCAGGGTCTTCCTTTCAGAGAGGTATGAGCCTCTCTTAAGGATGGAGGGAGGGGTTCGTGACTGTATGAGTGACGGAAAATGTTAAACATCAGCCTTGACAATAGGTTCATATAGGAGAGCTCAATGTCTAGCCATATTGATGCCGAGACCTCAGCGGCCCAGTCACTCAAATAGGATGAGAAAAAACTTAATTGATTGTTTTTAGTCGGGAAAATCAACTCCCCACAGTCTGTGGGACAGTTGCAATTTTGTTAGCTCGATAAAGAATCGCTTCTAGTGCCAAATAAAAGAGCTAAACCAGTCATTCTTTTCCTAAAAAAAATGTTAGATTAAATTACTTACAGTGTGGAAACAGGTCCTTTGGCTCAACAAGTCCATACCGACCCACCATTCACCCAGACCCATTCCCCTACATTTATCCCATTCACCCAACAATTTAGCATGACCAATTCACATGACCTGTGGGAGAAAACCCACGCAGGCACGGGGAAAATGTGCAAGCTCCACACAGTCAGTAGCCTGAGCCAGGAAACGAACTCGGGTCATTGGCGCTGTGAGGCAGCAGTGCTAACCACTGTGCCACCGGCCACCCACATGCGTCATCTGTTTGGGAATTTTCAAAGAAAGCATTCACATGGGGTGTAGGAAATGAGAAAGGACATTCATTTTAATAACAGCTATCTGACCTAGCCAGGATATTGGAAATGCCTCCCATCTTTGAAGGTCTTGTTTAATTTTGTCAAATAAATGGACATAGTTCACGTTAAATAACTGATCAAAGGCAGGTGTCATAAATATACTGAAATAGGGAATCCACCCCGTGACCATTTAAAAGGAAACCAGGATTTGGCCTCAGTATCAGGGATTTCCATAAGACCTCCCATAGGCATGGCATCCAACTTTGTAAAATTAGTCTTATCACCTGGAAAGGCAACAAGTGATTTAATGCATTGCATCACATGGACTACCGAAAATGCGGATTTGACAAAAATACATAAGACCCTCATCAGCATACAATGTAATCTTACGAGACTTCTATCCCACTTATGGGTCGGATGGCCTCCGCCAGTGGCTCAATCACCAACGTAAACAACAATGGTGAAAGGTGTCAACCTTGTCGGCTGCCTGGAGAAATATTAATATTACTGATTGGCACACAATTAGTGAGAACCGCAGTCAGAAGATCGCGGTAAAGGACCCTCACCAACCTGATAAAAACTTTACGTAGACCAAACCGTTCTAATGTACAGAAGAGATCCGGCCACTCAAATCAATCAAATGCTTGCTCTCATCTAAAGGGATCAATAATCCCTGGATAGATTGTTGTTGACACTCTAGATCATATTGATTAAACTCTTTACATGTCGGAAGATCTGCGGCCCTTTATTTAACCTGTTTGTTCCTCTTTAGCAACGGAAGGCAGCAATGATTTCAGCCTTCATGCAAGTGTCTCAGATAGGATTTTGAAATCAACATTTAAAAGTGAGATTGGCGTGTAAGAAGCACAATCCTCCAGGGTCTTCCTTTCTTCAGCATCAGAGAGGTATGAGCCTCTCTGAAGGATGGAGGGAGGCGTTCGTGACTATATGAGTGACGGAACATGTCAAACATCAGCCTTGACAATAGGTTTATAAATTATTTATAAAATTCACTAGGAAATCTGTCAGGAATATATGCCTTTACTTTCTGCAGCTGCTTCACACCTGCTGCACTGACAATGGTGCATTAAGACACACAACTTATTCAGGGGTTACTCCTGGAGACCCAGGTTCTTGAAAAATGACTCCATCTTAATCCATCTATCCTCATTATGGCAAGTCTGAAAAATCTCGAACAGGAGACTTTTTTTTAATTGAAGGTAAGTATCCCAGTAACTTCCCTAATTGAGGTAATGGCTTGAGAGGGGCTGTCGTTTTCCTGGCTAAATACTTGCCTGGCTTATCACCATGTTCAAACTGCCTTTGTTTTGCAAAAGTAAGTACCTTCTTGGCTGTCTGTGTGAGCTTGGAATTCACTGTAGACCGAAGCGTTGTGATCCTCTGCAGCTTAGCCACTGAGGGCCTATCACAGTATGCCCTCTCGGTTGCCCTCAGCTGTGCCTCAAACCAACGTTCCTGCTTCCCCTTCTGCTGCATCCTCAGGAATAGTTATTCCCTTGGCATAAACCTTAGCAATTTCCCATAGAATGGATGGGTTACTGGTTGAATCTGAATTAACGGCTAAGAAAGATCTGAATTAATTACAGAAATATTCAATGAACTAACTAGCCTTCAGAATAAAGTGATACATTCGCCAGTGTCTCGAATCTGTTATATTGCCCTTAACCTTAATCAATAAGTATGGCCAGAAATGGTAATATTCCCAATTGTGCAGCATGCCACCTAATCTAAGATTGTTGCAGGGATGGGGAAGATATAAACCCTTGTGTGGTAGTTCAGCGGGTTAAAGAAGAAAATAAAAGCCCTACTTGTGAGCTAGATGTGCCTCCAGACAGCCACTAACTCTAGTTCTGCACACAAATCTTCCAATTACTAACATTATAACGAGGATTTTGAGGGACCTTTGGACATTCTGCCCACCGTCGAGTCCATAAGACAGTTCAAATCTCCTTCTACGATAATGTGCCATGTTGCAAGATAACTGCATTTGGAAAATGCATCTACCAGGATTTTTAGAGTGTGCGCCCGGGGTGGGGGGTGGGTCGCAAATACCATTTAAAATATTGGATTATTTACCATAGTTCAAGGCGTGGGGTATTATGATCCTCCCGTGAGTATCAAATACAATCTAGTAATTTAAATGGAAGATTCTTCTTATCCAGTATGGCTTCTCCCCTACTCCTAGTATTAAAAGACGCAGAAAAAACATTCAAACCCGCCCTGTTGTAACGTCAAATGTTCCTTGTCATCAAGCTGCATTTCCTGCAATAGGAAACATCCACCCTCTCTACTTTTAAGACTAGAAAGTAAATTTTTCCTCTTGACTGGCCAGTGGATCCCCTTAATGTTCCAGGTACACCATTTAAGCACATCATCATCCCCAACACACTGTAGCAACATTTGAACTCGAGAGAGGAATAACTCTAATTGCTAATTAATAAACAAAGTCTCATTGAGCTTAAAAATTACACAATCCAAAACTATTACAACTGACAAGCTCTCAAAATTAAATATATAAAAAAACCAAAAAACTGAACAAAATCGATCGGGGAATTTAAAATGTCCACAAAGTTTTTGCTTTCTCTGCCCAGTCAGACAAGTTTATGGATCGATTAAATGTAATACGGAGAACTATTGGGTACCAGAGGGAATACTGATTCCCGAGTTCCCTTACTCTTCTCTTGATAGGTGTTAGTTTTGGAAGTAGGTGAGCACTTTTGTGATAGCGATCACAATTTCTGTTATGCTTTCTTTAGTGATAGCAAGGGATAGGTGTATAGCAATAGGCAAGAGTTACAGCTAGGGAAAGACAATTACGATGCGAATAGGCACGATTTAGGAAGCATAGGAGCGAGAAGGAAACTGAAGGGGATAGGCACATTAGAAATGTGAAGCTTATTCAAGGAAAAGCTACCGTTTGTCCTAGATAAGTATGTACCTGTCAGGCAAGTAGGAAATTTAGACTGTGGGAGCCATGGTTTGTGAAGCAAATGGTATCTCTGGTCAAGAGGAAGAAGAAGGCTTAGGTTAGGATGAGATGTGAAGGCTCAGTTAGGGCGCTTGAGGGTTACAAGGTAGCCAGGAAAGACCTAAAGGGAGAGCACAGAAGAGCCAGGAGGAGACATGAGAAGTTGTTGGCGGATAGGATCAGGGTAAACCCTAAGGCTTTCTATAGGTATTTAAGGAATAAAAGAATGACGAGAGTAAGATTAGGGCCTATAAAGGATAGGAGTGGAAAGTGGTGTGTTGAGCCAGAGGAAATACGGGAAGCACTAAATTTTTTCAACAATATTCACTCAAGAAAATGACAATCTTGTCGAGGAGAATACTTAGATACAGGCTACTAGACAAGGTGTGATTGAGGTTCACAATGAGGAGATATTAGAAATACTGCAGAGTGTGAAAGTGGATAAGTCCCCTGGGCCACGTGGGAGTTATCCTAGGTTCTTCTGGGAAGCCAGGGTGGAGATTGCCGAGCCTTTAGCAATGATCTTTAAATCGTCATTGTCTACAGGACTATTGCCAGAAGACTGGAGAATGGGAAATGTGGTTGCCCTCTTCAAGAAGGGGAGTAGAGATAATCCTGTTACTTATAGATCAGTGAGCCTTACTTCAGTTGTTGTTAAAGTGTTGGGAAAGGTTGTAAGGAATAGGATTTATAATAATCTAGAAAAGAATAAATTGATTAGGGATAGTCAGCACGGTTTTGTGAAGGGGAGGTCGTGCCTCACAAACTTTCTTGCGTTCTTTGAGAAGGTGACCACACAGGTAGATTAGAGTAAACCGGATTATGTGGTATATATGGATTTGAGCACCGCATTCGATAAGGTTCCCCATAGTAGGCTATTGTACAAAATGCGGAGTAATGGGATTGTGGGAGATATAGCACTTTGGATCCGTAATTAGCTTGCTGAAAGAAGTCAGTGGGTCATGGTTGATGGGAAATGCTCATCCTGGAGTTCAGTTAGTAGTGGTTTACCACACAGGTCGGTGTTGGGTCCACTGCTGTTCATCATTTTTATAAATGACCTGGGTGAGGGCGTAGAAGGGTGGGTTAGTACATTTGCAGACAACACTAAGGTCGGAGGAGTTGTGGATAGTGAGGAAAAATGTTGGAGGTTACAGAGAGACATAGATAAGCTACAGAGCTAGGCTGTGAGGTGGCAAATGGAGTTTAATGCGGACAAGTGTGTGGTGATTCACCTTGGTCGGAGTAACAGGAATGCAAAGTACTGGGCGAATGGTAAGATTCTTGGTAGTGTGGATGAGCCGAGAGATGCCGGTGTCCAGGTACATAGATCACTGAAAGTGGCCACCGAGGTTGACAGGGTTGTTAAGAAGGCATACAGTGTTTTAGCTTTTATTAATAGAGGAGTCAATTTCCGGAACCATGAAGTTATGCTACAGCTGTACAAATCTCTAGTGCGGCTGCACTTGGAGAATTGTGTACATTTCTGGTCAACACATTATAACAAGGATGTGGAAGCTTTGGAAAGGGTGCAGAGGAAGTTTACAAGGATATTGCCTGGTATGGAGGGAAGGTCTTACGAGAAAAGGCTGAGGGACTTGAGGCTGTTTTCGTTAGAGAGCAGAAGGTTGAGAGGTGACTTAATAAAGACATATAAGATAATCAGAGGTTTAGATAGGTAAGCCTTTGTCCAAGAATGGTGACGGTGATCATGAGGGGGCATAGCTTTAATTTGAGAGGTGATAGATATAGGAGAGATGTCAGAGGTAGTTTCTTTACTCAGAGAGTAGTAAGGGTATGGAATGTTTTGCCTGCAAAGATAGTAGATTCGCTATGTTTAAGTGCATATAAATCGTCATTGGACAGGCATATGGACGTACATGGAATGGTGTAGGTTAGATGGGCTCAGATTGGAATGACAGGTCGGTGCAACATCGGGTGCCGAAGGGCCTGTGCTGCGCTGTAATGTTCTATGTTCAATATCATCAAATGATTTTTTTTCAGAATCACCGCCGCTGAAAATCCCGATAGGACATAATCCTGGAGCCCGTGATTTAAAGCCATTGGATCTTTCCCCTGGGTTCTGGAAGCTTCCATTAGCCTTTGTTTATCCCCATAACTATGTAACCGCATGAGGACAGGGTGAGAACGCTGGTATGAGCCTGACCTGTGCACCGTAACCCGATGAACTGTCTCAGTCTTCATCCGTGTCTCTTCAGTTTCGAAGTGAAGGAATCACTGCAGCCAGTTCTCGAAAAATACTGACTGGCTGACCACCTGCTGTCTGGGCCAACAGACAGACGATGTGAACATTCTTCATCCTGCCCCTGTTCTCAATGTCGTCATCATGTTCAGTAAAGATACGGACCTGTTTTTCAATGATGAGGATCCTCTCTTGTGAGGAATTGATCACAGACTCTCTCATGCAGTTTGGCGCTTGACATCGTCCATTTTGTTTCCAAGACTGTCAAGTTGCTTCTCAAGATTTTGGAGCGCATCTGAGAGTGGTCGTGGTTCTAGCCGCGGCTGAACTTTTCTTCAATCATGCCTTCAATCATTTTACGTAACTTGATGAACTCAGTGACCAAGGCCTGGTGAGTAACTGGGTCCAGGGAACGAGCAGAGTGGGTTGCAGATATCGCCTCAGGTATGCTCGATGCTTCTGACGGGTTTCTACGTGTGTTACGACTTACTCATCCTTTTCCAAATTCTGTCATTTCCACTTGATAAAATGGGATTAATAAAGATCCTATCACCCTTTTAGTGTTGAATTTTATGTAAATTGCTGGAATAGAGTAGGTTCGGGAACCACTTTGTCCGTGCTGTGATGCAGAGCCCAACAAAGAAGACTTTCTGGATCGCCGCCATCTTGGATTTCTCCTTTAACATTTTATCGATATTATCTTTTCGGGTTGCATTATATTCCTGGATGTTCTGGAGCAGTGTGATTTTGTACCACTGTCTACATTTTCCCCCACACTGCAAATTGCTGCCCATTCCTCGATAATCCTTGACCCTGTTGTTGCTTATGAACCTTCTGTCTGTGCCTCAAAAATATTCAATATCTCTGCCTCCAATGCTCTGCGGGAAGAGATTCCAATTACACTCACCATAGAGAAATCAAAAATTAACCTCAAGTGAGTGTGAGATTATTTTTGTCTCCTTACCTGAGAAAGGACATAATTAATTTGGAAGCAGTTCGGAGATGCTTCACTTCATGTATTCCAGGGAAGAGGGTCTTACATTATGAAGGCTTTAACAGGTTACTCTTGGAATGAGAGGTGATGTTATTGAAACATACAAAACCTAGAGGAGAGTGGATCAGATAGATACCCACTGGGTGTTTGTATAATCCAAACTTCTCGTCATTTTTATAGAATCTCTACAGTGTAGAAGCAGGACATTCCGTCTATCATGTCCACATTGACCCTCGGAACTGTATCCCCCCGGACTGTCCCCCCGTACTCTATCCATGTAACCCTGCATTTCCCATCACTAACCTATCTAATGTACACATCCCTGGGCACTATGGGCAATTTAGCATAGATAATCCACTCTAAGCTGCATATCTTTCGACTGTGGGAGGAAACTGGAACACTTGGAGGAAACCCACGCAGACATGGGGAGAATGTTCAAAATCCAGGTTGTCCGAGGTTGGAATTGAACGCAGCGCCATAGCGATGGGAGGTAACAGTGCTAACCACAGATCCACAATGTGGTGCATCCGTTAGTTCTATTAGTTACGTGTGGCTGACTAAAGAAATCTCCCTGACTTGTTCCTATCACTGAACCTCCCCCAGTCTGAGAACTTTATCATCAGCCAAATCACCAACCTGGTTACGTTTAAAATTTGTTGTGAGCAGTGGAGGAGTGGGACAAGAAAAGGAAACAATAACACCCTCCATCCTCATTCAGAGCATGAATTAGGAGAAATTCATAAAGTGATATTTCATTCCAGTGGGAATTCTCTTTCCCTGATGTTTGGGATGGCCAGATATTTATATTATACCGAGGCTGGCTTTGTCTGATTGTCTACAGACAGGTGACGCAGGGATAATGGTGCATGGAGAGCAAAGTGTAACTGGGACCACAATGAGATGTGCCACGACCTTATTTACTGGTGGAGTAGTGCCAAAGGGCCGAATGGCCCCCTCGTGTCCCTCAGCCCTGTGTTCTGATGTTCCATTCAGCCCTTCGGACCTGCTACATAGGGGCAGATTGAGGCCACTCCCATGGTTAGGTGCAGTTGTGGAAATGTAGTTGGAAAATGTAGGCCGGGCCAGAAAGTGCCCCCACCACCACCCAATCACTGTTTCCAGGCTTCCCCTCTCTGTAACGTCTGCTCCAAATGAGGGACATATTGCAGCCCCAGATACGCTGGGAATACAGCCCCATACTCCACCCAGAGTTAAAACAACAAATCCTCTGCTCTCCCTGAATGCAACATTTTACAACACGATTTCCAGGAAAATAACCCATTACTTTCCAATAGCAGAGCGTGTTAAATTAATAAATAGGAACAGGAGGAGGCCAATCGGCCTCTCAAGCTAGCCCTGTCATTTAATAAAAACATGGCTGATCTACTCCAGGGCTCAGCTCCACTTTCTTGCCGATGCCTTGTATCCCTCCATACCTCTCTGGGTCAGGAAATTCCAGACATTCACTACTTTCTGAGAGAAGACATCGGTTTGCATCTCATATTGAAATCGATACTCCTGATTCGGTATCTATATCCTCGAGTGTAACAGTCTGCCCAGGAATGTGTCTTGTACACTTCAGCAGTGTCACTCATCATTCATTTAAACCCCAATGGACGATCGCCTCACCATTTTAGAGATTCTCAATAACTAAACCCTTCCATCCTAGGAAGCTGCCTAAAGTAACAACCTAGTTACTTGCTGCATTAGCATGCTAACTTTATGTTTCATACACAGGAAGGCTCCAATCCCTTTGTACTGCTCCTTTTCTGGAAGTCCTCTCCATTAAATAACAACCTGCCTTTTGATTCTCAGTGTCATCCTCAAACTCGGATGTACATTGCACTCAGCTCCCTCCTTCAGGCTATCAGTATAGATTGTCAATAACTGATGCCATTGGACTGATATTTGTGGTCCTCCAGCAGATTCCCTTATAATAAAAATCCATTAATCCTGACTCTTCGATTTCTGTGTTAACCAGTCATCATCCCATGTTTCCACAGTATCCGACGTCCTAGGGCTTCTGTTTTGTGTAAGAACTTTTATTTTGTAATACCTTGTGGAAAATCTCTGGAAAGCCTGGTGTCTACCAGATCCCCTTTTATCAAGTCCACTTGTTGCATTCTCAGGCATCTCCAGAAACACTTTGCATGATTTTACAGGGTAAAATATAATTTCCCATTCACAAACCCACACTGACTCTGCGTGAAGCTTTTCCAAATGTCCATGCTGGGCAAGTTTTCCAAACTATACTAGTCCCATCTGCTTTCATTTGGTCCATATGCCTCTAAGTTTTTCCCAGTCATATGTTTGTCCAAATGAGTTTTAAATGTTGCACCTGTATACACATCTACCATTCTTCCACTGGCAGCCCATTCCATACCCACACCACACTCTGTGTAGAAACGTTGTCCCTTCGTCCCTTTTAAATCTTCCCTCTTACACCTTAAACCCATTCCCTCTATGCCTGAACTCCCCCAGCCCGTGGAAAAGATCTTGGCTATACACCCTATCCATTCCTCTCATGATTTTATAAGCTTCTACAATGTCAGCCTGCAATCTTCTACTCTCTATCTGATACTAACTTCAAGAACAAGCATTTAAAGATAAGCACTGCAAATTTGGAACTTTCTTCAACATGACAGGTAACCAACACTCAGCCCAAACTTCGTACTGTTATTTGTTTTTCTCCATGTTACATTACTAAGGCGGCATGAAACGCTTACTAGTGCCAATAAGAAGGCAAGCATCTAAATTTCTTTGTCTGAAGGGTGTGATGATCACTATAGTGAAAACGTATCTGTGGCCAGACTTATATAATACCTCATAGTCAACATTCTCCCTCCTGGCCTCCCTATGACCGGGTGTGGTGGTGTCTTCTTTATCTTGCAATCAATAGAGAGAACACCTTTCCCCCATTCACAACTTAATTTAAATCCGTTTTTCAGTATCTTCTCATTCGCCACTGCTAAAAGCCCGTTTATCTTTTGTTACACCCCCTTTTCCCTGCAACCCATCCCCCTCTTCTGGCAAGGGATTAAAAGACCATTTTGCAATTGTATTCAGTTTTGAAGAAGTGTCACACTGGACTTGAAGAGCTAACTGTTTCTCTGTCTCTGCGGATGCTGACAGACCTGCTGAGTTTCACCAGAAATGAATAAGCACAGAACAAATTTTCAATTAAACAAATGACTATGGATACTGGAAATAAGACTATAAAAATGTTGGAGATGCTGGGAGCTTTACAGAAGGTTCACTGGACCTGAAAGTTTAACTCTGCATTCACTCCAGAAAATGCTGCAACATCTTTAGAAATTTCTTCAGCAATTTCTGTTTTTGAACAATTTCCAATGATGTATGTCAAAGATGCCCAAACATCTTGTCCACCATGGAGCGCTGTACACTGGGAATTGAACGCATGGTGCAGAAGTTCGTTGATTCTGAAATTGCATAAAGTTGGCATCACTGACACTACAGAGCTCTGAATCATGGTCAGGGAGAAGAACAGTGGGAAACAAGTTCACTTCGAACACAGAACATTGGAGGCGTCGCACCAAGGAAAGACTACCAACAGAATAAGAATATGAAAATGGAAATATTTCCACATCATAAACCAGAGTAGGTCACTGAATACAGGGCTGATGGGTGAATGGGTCTCGGTGTGAAATGGGGAACAGTCAGTAGAATTGAATTGTAAATATTCAGGCTTAAACTGGATTATCATCTGATGATGTAGATCACAGCAGCAGAAGAAGCAGAATTGTTTTCAATGACAATCTGTAACTATTTCCTCAGGATAATCCATCCGTCCACCATTACCATCAAGCCGGTCCATGGTTCAGTGACGAGTGTGGGTAAACATGCCAGGGTGGGAATCACGTGCACCTAAACCTGATGACAACACATTAATGCGACCACACTTGACTGGTTACACTCCAAACAACAGGACTAACATTCGATGCAGAGGGAGAAATGATCCCAAGCCTAACAAATCAGATCTAAGCTCTGTCGGCCTGTCAAATCCATGCATAACAGTCGATGGACCATTAAATAACTTACTGGAAGAGAGGACTTCACAAATATCCGCATCCTAACTAAAGGAACAGCCCTGTACGTCAGTGTAAAAGATGCAGTATCTGCACCATCCTTAGCCAGAAGCGTTGAGTCGATTATCGACCTCACCCTCGTCATGATGCCCACAGAATCACAGATGGCAGTCACAAACCAATTCGATTCACTGCACGTGAGATGAAAAAAACAGCTGAACACAGTAGATACGACATAGTCAATGAGCCCTGACCCTATTCCTACAATAGGACTGAAGACTTGTGCTGCACAACAAGTCCTGTCCCTGGGGAAGCTGTTTCATTCCAGCTCCAACTCTGACATCTCCCTGGCATTGTGGAAAATTCCTCAACTATGTCCAATCCGTTAAGAGGAGAATTACTGCAATCTGACTATTTACTCGTCCTTCAGTCCCATCAAGACAGTTAAATTGGTGGGAGTTCTTTTTGACAGAGCTGTCAAGCAGCACAGAAATGATCTGCTCAGTGTGGTTTCCGACAGGTCCCCATGAGGAGATGGTGCTGTTGTGGAAATGTCACTGGATTACTAATCCAGACCAGGCTAATGCTCTGGCAGCTGGTGGAAATTAAAAACAATTAATAAAATATCAAGATCTAAACTCTGGTGTCAGTAATAGTGATCTTGTGTGCAACATCAATTGTAAACATCGATCTCCTTCCGCAACATACTTTCAGGAAGTGAATCTCTCATGCATCCCTGGTCTGGCCTAAAAGTGACTCCAGAAACACAGACATGTGATAAACTCTTTAATGCTCTCTCAATCGGCCAAGCAAGACACTTAATTATATCAAACTGCTCTAAGGTCTTAAAGGATGAACCTACAATGAACACCAGGCCCCAACCTCGTTATTAGAAAAGGTAAATAGGAAACACAATCCCATCTAGCCTGCAGAGATCTCCTTCCTAACAGCTGAGAGCTTGTGGCAATATTTGCAGAGCTTTCCCACAGACTGCATAGAAACATTGTGACAGGAGTAGGTCATGCAACATATTGAGCTTTCCCTGTGCTCGTTAATGGCGGAATATCTCCTCAGTGCAGTTTTCGCCATAAAATATTCATATCCCTTAATATGGTTAAACATTGTGAAATATAAAAAGAGAACTTCTGTAGGGCCTTCAGCCCATCAGTTTTGCTCCTCCATTCAATATACAGGCAGTTCTCTGATAACGCGTGTTGATTAAATACAATTTGGCTGCAATGTGATTCGTATATCTTTTTCTATAAAGCGAATTCCCATTCACTGTGACGCGATTCCTTGCCGGGAAGCAGCTGAACAGCAAAACCCTGCCTCAGGATCCTCTCTCTGCAAAATGTACCAACAATGTGTTCAACTAAAACAGGAATGCAATGCGCTCACGAAGGCTTGAAACTGAGCCTGAAACTGGAAATTGTAGGCTACATTTAGAAAGAACTTTATTCCAAACTGTAGAGAGAATCTTGAGGAGACCTGGAATTCCCCATCGGCATCACGTGGTCAGTCAACCCCCACGTGCTTTCTGGTGAAAGGTACAGTGCTCCAGTGAGTGACTGTAGTGTGAAAGTGTTACATTTACAGCACTTTTCCATTACAGCATGTGATTTAAAGATTTATTTAGACTGTCCTAGTGTGTGTGTTAGACCAAATTTAATTTTTGGTTTTTACTTATATTTTTGGGGCTTCAAATCCCACAAGTCTGTCATCCCAGAGATCAGTCTGCTCATCCTTTACTGCTCTCTCTCAATATCAGGTTTGTCCTCTATTAGAAACAGAGATCAAAACTGCACACAATGCTGCAGAATGTTCGAGATGGTGTCTCACCAAGGCCCTGTACAGCTGCAGTAAGATACTCTTACTCCTGTACTCAAATCCCACTGCAATATTGCTTTCAGTGACTGGTGTACAGTGAGATCCAGATTCCTTTCAATGTTACAGCTCCCCACTTGCAGGGTCTATATACACTGGTCAGCGTGCCAATGCCTTTCCCAGTATTGACCCCTGGATTCAGAACTCACTGCCTTAAATGGACTCGGAGGACTCTACAGAAATAAACAAAAATGCAGCTTAAGGTACTTTATACAGCAACATTTTTCAACCACTCCTTTTACAACTGATAGTCTGCCATTCTATTGTTCCCATCAAAGGATACAACATCATATCTCTCCCATTGCTCTCCATCTGTCAGGTATTTGTTCAGTCATTTCACTTGTCACAGTCACCTTGGAGCTTTTTTACATCCTTCTCACCCACTCACAAGCTGACATTGTTTCGTGCTATCAGCAAACGTGGGAATATTGCATTTGAGACACACAACCAAATATATGATGTGTATTTGCAATAGCTGGCGCCCAAGCCACGATCCTTGCTATATCCTCCTAGCCTACCATAAAAAAAAACATTATTTTATTCCTACTCACTGTTTCCTGCCAGCTCTGCCCTTCGAAAACTACCAGGTATTAGCCCCAGTCCCACAGGATTCGAATTTGAACAATAGGCTTGGGGCTTCATCAAAACTTTTTTTCTGAAATTCCACTCGTTCTGCACTGACAGCTTCTACATATTTTTTCTAAAAGTCACTTTCTCAAATATGATTCCCATTTCATAAATCTCTCTTGACTTTGTCAATGCCCATTAATTTCAGTCCGATACTTTCTCGAAAGTGTTTAGTTGATAATTTCATTCTATTCCCTTTTTCTCACCAGACTAAAGTTCCCGAGTATTGCTAGAAAGCTTTATTTTTTGTTTTGTTTTCCTCTGTGAAGGCATAACTGAAGTACTTGCTCCATAGTTCTGGCATTCCCCGGTCCTCAATTCTCTGGTATCAAACTGTAGGAAAGCTGCACATTTTTTCTCTTAATTTTGCCATTGACATATTTTCAGAAAATATTACAAGTTCTGTCTTATAAACTTTGTGAAGATATTCTTCAGAAACCTATCAATTCCTATTTTAAAGTACTCAGTGATTGGCCTTCCACAGCCACACAATCACAGAAGCAAAGACTCTGGACTATCGGAAATACAGCACGGTCTACATTAGACCCACTTTCCAACACAATAGCGCCTGCCCCCTCACCCACCCCCGCCGTCCTCTTTCTCATCTCCCTCTCACCCTCCCCTCCTTCCTTCCCCTCTCTCGACCTCCCATCTCTCTCGCCCTCCCATTTCTAACCCTCACCCCTCTCTCACTCTCCCCTCCCTCCCTCCCCTCACTCGCCCTCTCCCTCCCTCACACCCTCCCCTCCCTCCCTCCCATGTTACGCTCTCCATTCCCTCTCTCCCCTCTCTCGCCCACCCCTCTCGCCACCCCTCCCTCCCCTCTCTCGCTGAATGAGGCCATTCAGCCCCTTCAGTCACTTACACAGGAACAGGAAGATACCATTCAGCCCATTGCGTGTATTATACAGGAATAGGAAGAGGCCAATCGGCCCGTTGAGTCTCTTACACAGGAACAGGAGGAGGCCATTCAGGCCCTTGAGTCACTTACACAGGAACAGGATGAGGCCATTCAGCCCCTTGAGTCACTTACATAGGAACAGGAGGAGGCCATTCAGCCCCTTGAGTCACTTACTTGGGAATAGGCGAAGGCTATTCAGCCCCTTGTGTCACTTACACAGGAGCAGGAGGAGGCCAATTATCCCCTTGAATCACTTACATAGGAACTGGAGGGGGCCATTCAGCCCCTTGAGTCTCTTACACAGGAACAGGAGGAGGCCATTCAGTCCCTTGAGTCATTTACACAGGAACAGGAGTAGGCCATTCAGCCCCTTGAGTCATTTACACAGGAACTGGAGGAGGCCATTCTGCCCCTTGAGTCACTTACTCAGGAGCAGGAGGAGGCCATTCAGCCCCTCGAGGCACTTGCACAGGAAGAAGAGGAGGCCACTCAGCCCCTTGAAACTCTTACAAAGGAGCAGGACGAGGCCATTCAACCCCTTGTGTCACTTACACAGGAACAGAAGAAAGGCATTTAGCCCCTTGAGTCTCTTCCACAGGAGCAGGAGGAGGCCATTCAGCCCCTTGAGTCTCTTACACAGGAGCAGGAGTAGGCCATTCTGCCCCATGAGTCACTTACACAGGGATATCAAGAGGACACCATCAGTCCCTCAACGCTCTTACACAGGGACAGAATGAGGCAATCAATGCTGATTCCAGATGAAAAGCTTATGCCTGAAACAATGATTCTCCTGCCCCTCGGACCCTGCCTGACCTGTTGTGCTTTTCCAGCACCACTCCTGACTCGGACTTCCAGCATCTGCCATCCTCACTGTCTCCTGATTAATGCTCTAACATGATGAACAAATGGAGCAGAGGCTGCACAGACTGCTCCATGTTGTTCCTGTTGGCTATGTTTCTGATTATATATATGTGGGACTTTAACATGTTTTTTTCGCAGTGAGGACAGAAGTGAAATGCTTTGTGTGAAGTCTCAAGGAGGCACTTTCCATCTCCGACAAGACAGCCTGGTGTTCTCTATGTAGGGCAGAAGCTGTTGGTAATGGCTGTCTGTTTCAGAAGGACGGTATTGTGGCTGCTGTTGGGGATTATGAACAACATGGCGTTCGGTGCAAGGTCACACAATAACTGCTTATTAATGTGATGAGGTGTTAATTAAGGCTTAGAAACAATTAGGAAAGCCATGTTGGACTGATTAAGGGATTCTCTGAGAGCAAATAATGCTGATCTTGTTCATGTTGATCTTGTCTAGTGCACGTCCTGTTCAGTGTAACCTGTATGCATTACTCTATTTCCACCCTATGATCTGTCTGGCCATGCTTACTATGATCAGCCTCCACTGCTCATAAATAAAGTGCTACCTTGTACTGACGTACACGTGACAATAAATCAAACCAATCAAACACGGGTAAAGTATGGTATTTCTCAACGTATCAATGTCTCTTCTGGAAAGAAGAGATCGCAACCAATTCTCAAGCTTCAGTGCAAGCATCTCTATTCTCTCATAGCTCTACAGATTAAACATTCAGTTTCTTCACTCTCATTTCATGATACAAACATCTGTGTCTGTGATAAAGAGATTATTGCTTACAAAGGAGATCAAATCTGTAGAGATTTTCTCAAACATCTCTCGGCATGTATTCATAATTGTAGGAATATGGCTTTACTTAGATTCTTGAATCAGTTGACACAGAGAGCAGTAGATGTATTCGGTATAGATTTCAGTAAGGCCTTTGATTAGGTTCCACATGATAGACTGCTCTGGAAGGTTCGATCGCATAGAATGCAGGGGGAGCAGGCAAATTGGATCCACAATTTGCTTGATGTTAGGAAGGAGAGGTTAATAGTGGAAGAATACTTGTAGGACTGGAATCTTGTAACGATTTTTTATTTATTTTTTTCTGAATGAATGCATTGCTGGATAGGCAGCATGTATTACCCATCATAATTGCCCACAGGGCAGATAAGGGTCAGGCACATTGTTGTGGATCTGGAGTCACATGGAGGCCAGACCAGGTAAGGATGGAATTTTCCTTACCCGAAGGATATTAGTGAACCAGTGGAGAATCTCAGGGGTCAGTGCTGGGCCCATTACTGTTTGTTATCTCTTACCAATGACGGGAACGAGATTGTAACAAGCATGATGATTAAATTTTCAGATGACACTGAAATATTCAGAATTGCGGACAGTGAGGAAGGTTATCAAAAAATGCAGCAAGACCCTGAAGTGGACCGAGAACTGGCAAATGGAGTTTAACATAGATAGGTGTGAGGTCTTGCATTTTGGAAAGACAAATCAAGATAGGTGTTTCATGGTGAATGGGAGGGCCTTAACGGGGGGTAGTGGACAGAGAGACTTTGAAGTTCAGGTTCACGGTTTTCTGAAAGTGGAGTCACAGGCCGACAGAAGGCTTTTGGCACACTGGCCTTCATCAGTCAGGGCATTAATTATAGAAGTTGGGAAGTTATGTTGCAGATATACAAGACATTGGCGAGGCCACACTTGAAGTATTGTGTTCAGTTTTTGTCACTTTGTTATAGGAAGGATGTTATTAAACTAGAAACAATGCACAAGAAATTTACAAAGATGTTGCCACAACCCAATGGCATGAGTTAAAGGGAGAGTTTAGATATTCTCAGACTTCTTCTTTAGAGCAGAGGAGACTGAATGGGGAACTTATAGAGGGATATAAGATCACGAGGGGCATGGATATGGTGAATGCTTGAAGGAAATGGACCAATTGCAAGGAAATGTGGTAGTGTGGATTGATATTTACGATGTGGAGGTCGAACCCCTCTGTTAATTAAAGCAAACACCCAGAAAAGCTCACTTTGCTGCGTAATTTGCTAATATATGATTGACAATACTCTGACATGCCACTATTTAAAGAAAAATAAGAATTCAATTTCTTAACTTTAATAGTCATCATTAACAACAACTATTCACAAATACAGGATCCCCTTTTCTTAACTGTTGTCTATCTGACTCCACCTCGAAAAGAACGCTGTTCCTATGACCCACGTCTGAAACATTACATTCAATTCATCTCAAGACCACAGTGTCTCTGCCTCTTCCGCTGTCTTCACTCTTCAGGCTGCTGATATCCATGGGTCATATTCCTTTGTTTTTAAGTGCAACTAGGTTTTACATGACAAGGTATCTTAGAGAGTGTTTTAGGTGGCCAGTTACCTCTCCGGCTCTACAGCAGTTGCTCTGCTGTTCAATGGTAGTTACTCTGCATTTAGGTTTCAAAGTGCCAGGTGCATATACTCTTCACGACACATTAAATTCTCATAATTTGATTATTTTCACGTGTCGGAACAATGATATTCAAATACCATTGTCTTCTGGTATCCTGGGCATTATTTAAACTAATTCTTATCAAAGCAGGAACCAAAACTCAGGTATCCATTTACCAGATAATTGTTACATTTGGAAAAGCCTGACCATTAGCTGGCAGTTCTGGCTGTACATTATATTCAGCAAAATCAGTTCTGTCTGAAAGTGACCAGACATGCTTTCAGCTGCATAACACCTTCCCCCACCCCCATCCTTTTCAGGAAAAAGAAATGAAAGTTCAGTATGAAAAGATGGCTTCATTTCCTTTCTAGTAATTCTGAATCCCAAAACTACGAAATGCAGAAGTAATTAATCTAACTTATATCTTTAATATTAATTCTACACACATATGTAACATTGCAATATTCAAATGTAATCTGCACTTTTTCATTTAAATCTGCGATAACATATCTGCTATCACAATTGTATGGCCCACAACATGGATATTTTGGCAGTTAAAAGTCGATAACGTCAGACTCCAATGAAATATTTACATATTTTAGTCTTTAAATCTTTCAAAAAATTCAAAAGGATTGTAGTTTTATACATTCATCTCCGACAACCCGTTTGTCACATGAACAATCACGTGTTGTCAGGCCAATACCAAACTCAATAATCTTCTTTCAATCGTGGAGCAATTTCTTTCTGGTGGTTGTTCGGTTTCTTTTGGACAGGTAGCCAATTGGCCATTCCATTCCATTATCGTGTTCCTGCATCAATACCTCTCCAACCCCTTTGTCGTTAGCAACAATCACAATTTTGAAGTGTTTCAAAATATTTGGTGTAGCTAAAACTGGTGCGGTAATTAATGCCGCTTTTGAATTCTCAAATGCCTGCTGGAACTGTTCTATACACCAACATTTTGCGGCTTTTTCAGTAAACCCATCAGCAGTTCCACAACACTGCTAAAGTTTTGAACAAGCTTCCAATGGAATCCACTCAGTCCCAAAAATCGAAACTCCTCTTTCATCGAGGATGGTTGTGGAAATTCCTCAAAGCCCTTCGTCTTTGTGTTCCATGGGGTCAACTTCTATGTCCAATGTAATGTCCCAATAACTTCACCTCTGCCTTCGCAAATTCTGTTTTCTTCTAATTTATTATCAGTTTTCCTTCTTGCAATCGTGCAAGGAGCTCTGCCAACTGTAACATGTGATCTTTCCATGACTTGCTAAAGATCACTGCATCTAACATATAAACCGCACAATTTGTTATTCTGGTCACAACTCTGTTCATGAGTCTTTGTAATGTGGCTGGTGCATTATTCATTCCAAAGAGCATCACTTTGAATTTAAGTAACCCTTTAAGGTGACAAACGCAGAAACTTATTTCACTTTCTCTTATAAAGTTGCCTGTCGTCTGCAGGAGTGTTGTTTATCAGAACAACATTCTCTACTTCCACCCCATACACAAAAGCGTAAGTCCTCCCACCTTGGTTCTGCAAATGTCCTCATACTGCTGCAATGAAAACCAACTGGGTTCATTGCTCCTGCAACAGACAGCTCGCTATCCAATCCCACTCCTCAAGGACTTCCTTGTTAATTAAAGGATTGTGCGTCACATCAAACTCCATGACATCCGTATTTGATCCTCACTCTGCAGGGCAGTGACTACCAGCTGTTTCCACAGTTCCTTATCCCAGTATTTGTAAGATTACGATGTATTCACATTACATACCTGCTATCTTTTTTTTATATCCAGCATCTTTACCAGACAGTTTACCTGACTCTACTTCTTCTCCATTTGGAAGGGGAGACTAAACCTGGATTTGAAGAGATTTCCCACTATTTATAGCAAACCCACGAAAAGATATAGCATCAAATTTCATACTTTGTACCTGCCACTTACTCCATTCTCTGCTCTACCCTCTTCATGCGCTGTTTAGCTAACTCACATATTCTAATCTCTCACTCACCTCAGATACATATTCCAAGTGTGAAATCTCCAACTTTGGTCAGTTTAATTTCTCTTTAATTAATTCCAAAAGCCCTCACACTTCATGTCCGAATACTAACTCAAAGGGAGTAAATTTAGGAGATCGGGGCATCTCTAATGGCAAACAATTTAATGGGACACCTTTATCCCAATCATTTGGCCAACCCTGACAGTACGCTGTTAACATGGTCTTCAGCACCTGATACCAACTTTCCAAGGCTCCATGTGATTCAGGATGGGACACACTTGATTTGAAGTGTTGTATACCTAAGCTATCCATGATTTACTTAAACAGCCGAATGGTAAAGTGACTCCCTTGGACTGATGGGAACTCTCTGGGTAACCTGTACTGAGTAAGGACAGACACGAACCCCTCCACCACCCTTTTTGCTTAATAATCTTAATGGAATTGTCTCTGGTAATCTGACAGACACATCCATTATGTTTAGGAAATATTTATTTTCGCTTTTAGTTTAGAAAGAGGGCCTACACAAATAATCATAACCCACGTGAAAGATCCGCTGAATGCAATAATTGGCAACAAAGACTCTGGTTTTTCGTCCTGCCTGTGGCTTACCTACCATTCGGCATGTATGACACATACAGCAAAGAATAAACACGTCCTTGTGCATTCCAGGCCAGTAGAAATGATTGCATACATTAGCCTGAATCTTCCAGGTGACCTCCTGTAGGTAGTTCATGTGATCCCGTTAACACTTCCTGTCTGTATGCGATCGCCAACACAATCCAGTCAACCTTGGCCCATTTCTCCTGTGCAATAACCTGTTGTGGATTCCATTTTCATTTAGGACTCTATCTTTAAGTTGCTAACGCTCGACAATATATTCTGATTCCTTTTCTAACTCGACATCAATTTATGTAAATTTCTGTTGTCAGGCCATTAGCCTTTCAGGACTAAACACCTCTGCACATCCCTCTGCCTGATCAGGTTTTTCCTGCACTATTACATGAACAGCGGGCCAGTTAATGACACTTCCGCTCCTCTGTCTTTCTCTTTACTTTTTGCTTCTTGCTGTACCCTATGACAGTGAGATCTTGTTATTACACAGTCTGCAACATTTCCTGGGTATTTGCCTTTTAACTCATCAAACCCCTGGTCTTCAATTGACTTCGTCACCACAAGAGGTGTCACTCCCACCTTGGATCCTGCTAAATTGTTCTCAATAATAAAGCGGTATTTCTGAAACTAACGGTCTGACACTCACTCCCACTGTTACGTCCCCAATCTTGATTTGGATCCCTAACCCGGTCTTACACAGGGGAGCACTACATTTCTGTTTGCATTCCACAAATGATCACTCTCTCAGGTAACATGTCAGAAAGAGTACAAATACTTTCATCATTTACTTTTAGATGCTGAGAGAATGTGAGGATTACAGATACTGGAGATCGCAGTTGAAAGGTGTGGCGCTGGAAAAGCACAGCAGGTCAGGCAGCAACCAAGGAGAAGGAGAATCGACGTTTCAGGCATAACCCCTTCATAAGGCAACTGGGGGATGGGGGTAAAGAGTTCTGAGAGATACGTCGGTGGGTGGGGGAGGATCTGGGCAGAAGGTAACTTGGAAGGCGATAGGTAGATGCAGTTGGGGGGCGATGGTGAAAGGTCAGAGGACTGGGTGAAAGTGGATGGTAGTAGGACAGCTGGGACCCTCCAAGCACACGGCATCAACGTCAACTTCACCAATTTCCAATTCTCCCCTCTCCCAATCTCATCCCAGATCCAACCTCTCAACTCAGCATCACCTTGTTCTACTCTCCTGACAGTCCACCTTCCTTCCCACATGTCCACTCCACCCTCCTCTCTTACTTATCACGATCATTCACACTTTCATTTTCCTATCGCCTTCCCACTGACCTTCCCCCAGCCCCACTTCTACCCTCCTAGTTATCTTTTACCCCCTTTTCACCCCCGCCCACCTGCCACTTTCCAGATGATATGTCGATGCTCAGACACTGCCTTACCTGGTGTGCTTTTCCAGTGCCACAAGTTTTGAATAATAGAGACTGAGCAGATCCCGTATCTCACAGAGTTATACCTTGTTATCCTTCTCCCCCTGTTCTTTCTGAGTAAACCTTCTCCCTAGAGGTGAATTCTTTATAGAGATCAGGTACTAACTCCATACCCGTCCCCTGCCTAAGCTGAGCACTCTCCTGCAGCTCTTCAACATTTCTTGTGGTTCCTTTACTACTTCCACTAATGCCACTGGTTTAGCCTCTTTTACCGCATTTTGTACCACAGTGCGTTTCTTCAACGACTTGCACTGTGACTTTGTCTATCCCACTTATTGCAGTGAAGACAGCTTTTCCTAGTGCCCTTCTTAAACCACCTGCATTGTAATTCTATGTGTCATACTCCGGTATTGTGAAAACACCTGAGGCTTTTCACCTCCTTTCAACCCTCTAGGGCTTATTTATTAACCGAAATATACCATTCCCAGTGTGCTCTCGATCTTTGTTTTGTAGAGTAGGATCTTCCCTTCTCCCAATTTCTATCCCTCACAGGAGGTAGATCCTACCTGAAGCTAAATTGCAGCTCATGCACGAATGCGTATTGACCTGCCATCTCTCCCGTGCTTCTCACTTCTCGAACTTGCTGTTCATTCGCATGAACTCTGATCACCTCTGGAAGTGAGTCTTTAAATTCCTCCAGCAAAATAATCTGTCTTGTCTATTTTTAAGGCCCATGTTCATCTATCAAAATGACTATGTTTAACTCTTTCAAACTCAATATAAGTCTGACCTGGCCCCATCATTATGTTTCTGAATCGTGCTCAATATACTGCTGGTACCAAATGTTCGCCCTTCCTCTGTCTTTCTAAACTTTATTGGCAAATTTGGAAGCATTTTCAAATCCCAGAACCTCTTTAGTAATGTTAAATCCCATTTCTCTCACTTTTCATTTAATCATCCACATGTAACCAAAACTAAACATATTTTCCAACCTAAGTTTTATTTAAAGATCTTTGAACATGTACATTCTCTGGAATGAATGATAATAGATTGTATGTTGTATGCAGAAGTTTAACGGAACATAAACATGCTTCTCTGATCATAAATACAGAAATAAATCCCGTAACTACTGATCAGTCATTGTAATATCTTTAAAACATTGAGAAAACAACTATCATCAATGATCTGATAGCAAACTGTGCCAAAACATCGTGGGTTACAACAAACAAACAGCATGGATACGTTTACAGAAAATTGCACATGACAAACACAGTTCAGATTGTTATTCCAGGATCAGAGGGCAGGCGTGGGTCATTCTCTTGATGTTATCGATGTCATGAAGTGTCATTTAATGGACTTCAATTTAATTGTGATTATGATACCGGGGAAAAGACAGAAGATGGAGAGGGCTGGGGGGCATGGCATTTTAGATTCGGCAGAGGGACAGTGATGTTCCCCAGTTACCACAACTGCAATGTAACTCTTTAAAACTCATATGAAGAACAGATTCAAGAGTATACCTACAATGAAGAATGAGCAGAGATAATATTAATGAAATGCGTTTATGCAATATAAAATACAGAAACAAAATGATTTTCTGCACACACCAAAGTACAAAGAGATAAGATTGTTAAAATACACTCCTGATATTGAGCTATATAAAGTGAAATGTGAATTACATCACTAGGAAAGTGGTATGCATACTTTATCAATCATTATTTGACCCACAACTAAGATCGTAATTTCACCTCTGTCAGTGAGTACCCTCACAGAGATTCTCTGGCCTACTCTCTCATACAGTATCGGTGTGGGCGGGGGAGGGGTGAGGGGAGTCGTGGAGGCGGGGTGGTGGTTATCATTTTCTGCTGCTCTTGGCACAGTCTATTTAAAAACTATGCTTTTTCTATGGAACCAATCTATTGGCCGAATTGGTTCTGTTTAGCTGTCAGTAACCCAGCTCTGTGATATTGTTGGAAATAAATTATTTGGGATGATAGCCAGTATCAGCACAGTGCTCACAGTGTACGGCGCCCAGACAAAGGGCTTGCCGTCCAGAGGAATTTCTAAATAAAGCTTCTAACTTCTGTCTGTCCATATTTACCTACCGAAATGCAGTCTTCTGATCTATCTAACTTCACCCTCATCTAACACCTCTTCCTCTCACACTCAGTCAGTCACTCCACTTTCTATACATTCTCAGTTTATCTCCCTTCACTTGCTTTCTCTCTGTTTATTTCTCTCTCACACAATCTCTCTTCACACACTGTCTCGATCTCCAATTGTGCAGTTGGCGAGCTTGTGACTCCACAATGGGCTGATTAGCCTCCATCCACTCTATAATAATTGAGGTTCTCTGACCCACAATAAATACTTCCTGGACAGGCATGCTGGTCCAGTGACAGGTACAGTGCACTATCAACTATTATCTTTTCCTGCTCTTCTCTGGTGTACAGCTGCCTTGAAATGTCTGTTCAAACAAAACAGACTGAATGAAATTCGAGCAGTCGAGAAGGTGTTCATGAATGTGTATTTCAATCAGGATTTAATGAAGGATGAGATTCCAGAATAACATAAGCAATGAATGAAAAACAGGGCAGCACAAGAAATGGCAGCTGAGTGAAACATGTGGTTCTAAGTAGATCTAATGGTATTACCGATAGATTATCAATCCGGAAAAATCAGCTCCTGTTCTGTGGATCCGGGTTGAATCCCGCCACTGCAGATGGTGGAAATTCGATTCAATAATGTAAAAATATTCCTGGAATTAAGAATCTACTAATGAGAATGAAATCATTGCCAATTGTCCGAAGAATCCATCTGGTTCACTAATATCCTGCAATCAAGGAATCTGACATGCAAATCCAGACCCAAAGCAATGTCATTGACTCCCAATCGCCCCCTGAAAAGGTCTAATAAGTCATTTAGTTGTACCAATCGCTACAAAGTTTCAAACAAATGAAACCGGATGGACCACCTGGCATCGAAATGGGCACCAGAAAAGTCAACATGAGAAACATCACTGTAGAACCTGCAAAGTCTTCCTTACTGACGTCTGAAGTCAAGTGCCAACATTGGAACAATTGCCTTACAGACTAGTTAAGCAACAGCCTGACATAGCCATACTCACGGAATCATACCATACAGAAACAACAGAAATTAACATGGGCAAAGGGGTCTCTCACTGATTACCACGTAACGTCGTTCCTCAGCTGAATCAGTCTTTCTCCATGTTAAACAACACTTTGTGAAAACATTGCCTGTGGCAAGGGCACAAAGTGTATTCTGGCTGGGGGATGTCAAAGTTTACTGTCAAGAGTGGTTTGGCAGCAGTACGACTGATCACGCTGGTCGGCTCCTAAGGACATAGCTACTAGATTGGGTCTGCAGAAGGTGTTGAGGCAATGAACGAGAGGGTAAAAAGCATACCTGACCTCGTCCTTACCATTCTACCAACTGCAGATGTATATGTCCATGACAGTATCGGTAAATGTGACCACCACACGTTCCTTGTGGAGACAAAGTCTATTGTCTCCATAAGCTCTATTGTGTTGTGTGGTACTATCACCATGCTAAATGACACAGACTTTCAGCAGATCTAGCAACTCAAGACTAACCGTCCATAAGACACTGTGGACCATCAATAGCAGCAGAACTACACTCCAGCACAATCTGTAACATCACTGCCCTGCATGTCCCCCACTCAATCATTACCATCAATCCAGAGGATTAAACCTGGTTCAATGGAGAATGCAGGAGGGCATGCCAGGAGCAGAACCAGGAATGTATAAAGATAAAATGTTCATCAGCTGAAGCTTCCAAACAGTAATACTTGCGTGCCAGATAGCATAAACAGCAAGGGACAGACAGAGATTAGCGATCACAGAACGAATGCATCAGAATTAATCTCTGCAGTCCTGCTAATCTGATCCTGAAGAGTGGCTGACGATTAAACAACTCACCAGAGTATGAGTCTCCACAAATATCCCCAACCTCAATGATGGAAGAGCCCCGCACAACAGTGCAAAATATAAGGCTGAAGCTTTCGTTGCAATCTTCAGTCAGACGTTTTGATTGGGTGATCCATTTTGGCCTCCTCCGGTGGTCCCCATCATTACAGATAGCAGCCTTCAGCAAATTCGATTAACTGATATCAAGAAATGGTTGAAGGCACTGAATACTGCAAAGACTATAGGCCCTGGTAACATGCCGGCGATAGTCCTGAAGACTTGTGATCCAGAACATCCCGCTCCCCTAGCCAAGCTGTTCCAGTATGTTGACCAACCGACAATGGGGAAAAACTGCTCAAGTATGTTCTGTACATAAAACGCAGGACAAATTCGACCCCTCCAAATACAGCCCTATCGGTCTACTCACTATCATCAGTAAAATGATGGAAGGTGTCATCAACAGTGCTATCAAACCGCACTTGCTCAAAACTAACCTGCTCAGTGACGCCCAGTTTGGGTTTTGCCAGGGTCGCTCAGCTCCTGAACTCGTCACAGCTTTGGTTCAAACATAGAAAAAGGAACTGAATTCCAGCCCTTGACATCAAGGCTGCATTCTGCCAAATGTGACATCAAGGACCCCAAGCAAAAACGGTATCGCGGGCCAACACTCCATTATTGGAGTCATACCTGACAGATAGGAAGATGGTCATTGTTGTTGGAGGCCAGTCATCTCAGCTCCAGAACATTTCTGCTGTAGTCCCTTAGGATAATGTCCTCGGTCCAAACATCTTCAGACGCTTGAACAATGACCTTCCTTCCATCATAAGGTAGAATTGGGGATATTCTATGATGACTCCACAATGTTTACCTCCATTCGCAAATGTTCAGATATGGAAGCAGTCCATTCCTAAAGCAATATCCAGGCTTGGGCTGGCAAGTGGCAAGTAACATTTGCACCACATAAATTCAGACAATGACTGCCATCAATAAGAAACAATATAACCACTTTGTATTCTGCAGCATTCTCATCACTAAACTCCCCCACTATCAATATTCTGGTGGTAGTGATGGTGGGGGGAGGGGGGGGGTTGGAGGAGTGTTCATTGACCAGAACATCAACTGGACTTGCCACATGAATCTAAGAGCAGATCAGAGGCTAGGAATACTGCACGAGTGACTCACCTCCTGACTACCCAAAGCCTGTCCATCATCTACAAGGCACAGGTCACGAATGAGATGGAATATCCTCACTTGCCTGAATGGGTACATCCCCAACAACACTTAAGAGGTTTTACACAATCCAGGACAAAACAGCCCATTTGATTTGCACCACATCCACAAGCATTCACCCCCTTCACCATAGTCACTCAGGAGCAGCAGTGTGCACTATCTACAAGAGACAATGGAGGAATTCCCCAAAGATCCTCAGACAGCTCCTTCCAATCTCACGAACACTTCCATCTGGAATGACAAGGGCAGTAGACTTTTGGGAACATCGCCACCTTCAAATTCCCCTCCAAAAGAGTCAACATCCTGATTTGGATATGCATTGCCGTTCCTTCACTGTTGCTGCGTGAAAACCATGGAATTCCCTCTTTAGTCACCAGTGGATCACCGCACAGCAGGTAGGTTGCAGCAGTTCGAGAAGGCAGCTCAGCACAACCTTCTCAAGGGCAACTGAGGAAGGGCAAGAAATCCTGGGCACATCCAGCGATGCCCACATCCAAAAACATCTTTTTTAAAAATAGTTCCAAGTTGAGCATCTCGATGGGACAGGTGATCTGATTTGAACATGAACAGGAAAGCAGTGTTTCTAATATTGAACATTTTAGACTTTTCTGTTATTAGAAGGGTGTTCAGTATTCGATGACATATTGTTGCTGAATGCTGTGATAAATTGCACCTGTTTTGTTTAAATCAACAATACTGGCGTAACAGGATCAAGCCTTCGAAACCACCAGACAATGACAATCATCGTGGAGAGAATGTAATCCCGCCAGATGAGACTCACTGATAGCAGCTCAAATTCCAAATATTAATGGAATACTGGCTGACACTGAATCTTCCCACTGTCCATATCACAGTGGTTTCCATTGACCAGAACGTGAAGTCAAATCAACATACAAATACAAGGGTTACAAGAGCAGGTCAGATACTTACAAGTCTATACTGAATAATAGACCCTATGACCTAACCAACATGAGATATAGCAATAGATTTCGGCCATTCAGCCCATTCCTTCACTCTGATACTGTGCCTTTTTGTCATTGTCTCTATGAAAAGTGGAAATATCTTCTACATACTGACTGTATCAACCTTTGCTGTAATCCATTAATTTCAATCTGAACCCCCTCCTCACCCCCCACAATTCTTCTAAATTCTATCGTGTACACACCCTGCCGCTCATATGACAAGCTATCATCCCCAGGATGGATCACCTCCAACACCAGCAGATCTTTCTCCAGAGATAGTGTCCAAAACAGCTCACAATTGGTCAAATGTTGCCTGTCCATAGCCCATTACATTCTCAGCAGTATGTCTCCCGTCTTGCTTTCTTGGTCTCTTGAAATGAATGCGAACATTGCTTTTGCTTTCCTAATTGCCAACTGCACATGCACGTTAACCATAAGAGAGGACGGGTGGTTCAAAATCCTTTTGTGCTTCAGATTTAATGGATCCTATTAGAACATGGTGTCTCCTCTATTCCGCCTACCAAAGTGCATATGCTCACATGTTCCCATACTGTGTTCCATCAGCCACGTGTTTTCCCACAGTCCTAAACAGTTCAAGCCTTTCTGCAGCATCCCCACTTCCTCAATATCATCTGCAACTTAGCAAAACTGCCTTCAAGTCCTTTGTTCAGTTTGTTCATGTATAATACATTTCCTGGCTCCCTAAGGACCGTCCACCATCTACAAGGCACAACAGTCAAGATGCTTGACACCATTCAGGTTGAAGCAGTGGCTTGACTTGAATTACACCTGCAAAGTCTTCACTCCCTGCACCACTGATTCTCAGTAGAAACACACCTTACCCCGCTTTGTTGTGAGTTTACTTCATTATGGCGTACAATCCCAGTCTATTGATGTCACTCCGTCTCAACACTAACTGAGTGGTGCTCACACCAACCATGTCAGTATGTATTGATGACGATGGACGAAGGTCGGCGAGGGGATGTCTATGATGAATAACTGTGTGACTGCCAGGCTGAAACCTGCCCCGACAGCCTCGGATGTACCTGTGCCCGCTGTCACCGCTGTAGGCATGATCAGTCTTCCTGCAGGTCAAATCAAGAAAAGCGACAGCCCTGGATAGTGTTCCCGGCTGAGCACTCAGATCCTGTGAGGACCAACTGACAGAGGTATTCACGTACAATTTCAGCCATTCCCTTCCACAAGCTGAAGTCCCAACCTGCTTCAAGAAGACCAACATCAACCTTCATCATTGTGCTTCCAATTAAACCTGTTGGACTATAACCTGGTGTTGTGCGATTTTTAACTTTGTACACACTTGTCCAACACCGGCATCTCCAAATCATAACATCAACCTTGTAAGTGAGAAAGCTCATTCTTTAATAACGTAATGATTGCCGCCCAGTGGCTCTAACCTCAATAAACATGAAGTGATTTGAAAGGCTGGTTATGGCCCACATCACCTCCAATCTCCAGCCTGACTTGATCCCCTATAATATGCTGACTGATGTAACGGGTCCACAAAAGATGCCATATCCCAAGCCCTGCACTGATCCCTAGGACATCTGGACAACAAAGACACCTACACTAGGCTCCTGCTCATTGAGTACAGCTCCACCTTAAACATTATTATCCCCTCCAGACTGATCTCAAAATTCCGTGACCTGAGTCGTGGCTCCACCCTCTGCAACTGGATCCCCCGGTTTCTGACCCACAGACCAGAATTAGTTAAGATAGGTATCTACAACTTCGCCACAATAACACTCAACACTGGAGCTCCTGGGGGATGTGTCCTCAGCCCCCTACTGTACTCGCTGTACACACGGCTGTGTCCCTCAGCTCGCTACTGTACTCGCTGTACACCAACGACTGTGCCCTCAGCCCCGTACTGTACTCCCTGTACTCACACAGCTGTGTCCTCAACCCCCTACTGTACTCCCTGTACACACATGACTGCTTCCCTCAGCCCCCTAATGTACTCCCTGCACACACATGGCTGTGTCATCAACCCCTACTGCACTCCCTGTACATACACGGCTGTGCGCTCAGCCCCCTACTGTACTCCCTGTACACACACGGCTGTGTCCCTCAGCCCCCTATTCTACTCCAGTACACATGTGGCTGTGTTGCCAAATTCCAAACAATGCTAACTGTAAGTTTGCTGATGACATCACCAAAGCAGGAGGGATATCAAACAACGATGAGTCTGAACACAGAAAGGAGATAGTGGGTTTGTTGGCATGGTGGAATGATGATAATCTCCCTCTCAAATTCGGCAAAAGTAAATAACTGATCATTGACTTTAGAACGAAAGGAGGGGAACACGCCACTACCTACATCAACGGTCGAGACAGTGCAGAGCGTCAAGTCCCTCGGAGTGATGATAACTGGCAACCTACCCTGGATTTCGCACATAGGTGTGACAGATAAGATGGTTCAAAAACTTCTCTCCTTCCTCACTTGGCTCAGGATATTTAACATGCACTACTTCTACAGATGCACTATTGTGAACGTACTGTCCGGTTGTGTAATGGCCTGCTACGGCAACGCTCTGCCCAGGAACATCAGAAACTAGAGAAGATTGTGTTCACAGCCCAGACTATGAGGGACTCCAATCTCCCAACCATTGACTCTATTTACATGGCTCGTTGCCGCAGAAAGGCTGCCAACATCTATCCAAGATTACTGAGAGAAGGCAGAGAGGAAATAACTCGGGCCTTAACAGATATCTTTCTGACACAACTGTGATCCCAGAGGACTGGAAAGTTTCTAATCGCCTTTTTTAAGAAGGGTAGCATTAATAATCCAGTTAATAATAGACCAGTGAGCCTGACATCTGGGGTAGGAAAGCTGCGAAAGAAGATACTGAGGGATAGGTTCTATTCTAATTTGGATGAAAATGGTCTTATCAGTGATAGGCAACATGGTTTAGTGCAGGGAAGGTCATGTCTTACCAACTTAATAGAATTATTTGAGGAAGTGACAAAGTTAATTGATGAGGGAAGGGCTGTAGATGTCATGTATATGGACATCAGGAAGACGTTTGATAAGATTTCCCATGGTCAAGTTATGGAGAAAGTGAAGTCACATGATGTCCAAGGCGTGCTAGCTACATGGATAAAGAACTGGCTTGGCAACACCGGAAAGAGCGTAGTAGGGGAAGGGAGTTTCTCAAAATGGAGAACTGTGACCAGTGGTGCTCCATTTAAGATGTTTCCAGAAAGATACATGAATGGGCACGGAGCATAGAAATACAGACCTTTAGAAAATAGGATACAGGTTGAGATAGAGGATTTTGATCGGCCCACTCTTAGGCCGCCGAATGGCCTGTTCCTGTACTGGAATGTTGTTTGTTCTAACATTACCAAAGACCCATCATATGCCTGTAAAGATCTCCCACAACATCTTCCATCAGGCTAAAAGATACAGACGCTTGAACACACAGAGCAGCAAGTTCAGGAACAGCTTCTTCCTAGCTGTTATTAGACTGATGAATGGACTCTCTAATCTCAGGTAATGCTGATTTTCTTCATATTGACCTCGCCTAGCGCACGCTCTGTGCAATGTAACCTATCTGCCTCTCAGACATGTTCTTCAGCTATTATTCAGTACATCCATTCTTACTATGATCTTCCTGGATATCTTGGCGCAGGACAAAATAAATCCTCACCTCCCTACCCCAAGCTCCCTCCAGTGCTCATGCCGAGGTCTCTTCAGTCATCACCCCCAGCTTCTCCCATTCCTCCCAGCTCCCCTTCAGCCTATCCCCAGCTCCCTGTGACCTTTGCCTCTCTCTGTTTCTCTCACACTGCATATTTCCCTTTGTTTTCCTTTTCCCTGTCTTCTGTTTCTTTCCCTGAGCCTATTATCTTCCCTTCTCCCTGCCCATGTGACTGTTTGTTCCCTTGTTTTGTTTCCTTTCTCTCTTTGACTGACTGTCTATCTGTTTCCCTCGCTGTGTTCTCTCTCCCCTTCCCTTTGTTTCTGTCTCTTTCTCCTTCGTTGTGATGGTGATGAATTCTCTATTCGTTTGAAGCAGCTGATGGCTCATTGGTTCAATGTTGACAATACAATACATTCAACAAGGTTTTGGTATGGAGGACATGATTTAACATTATGAGTTAAATTTCAATTGTTGTCAAAACAACAACCAGAACTTGGGTATCCATTTAACAGGCAATTGTTACATCTATCTACTTTGAAACCGCCCGTCTCCCAGTGCTCTGCATACTGGCAACTCAAAGCATTCTATTCGGGTGCATCATGACCTTACATGGTAACTGCTCTGCCTAGGACCATAAGAAACTACAGACTTTTGTGTGCACAGTCCAGACTATAACGGAAGACAATCTTCAGTCCATTTATACTTGTCATTGTCGCAGAAAGGCTGGCAACATCAAAGATCTCTCCCAAACTGGTAATGATCTCCTACAAACTCTTCTAACAGGGAGGAGACACAGAGGCTTGAAAACATGGACCAGCATGCTCAGGAATGCTTCCATCCCTACCATTATTAGACTGAAAAATTACCATCTCTCACTTTTCAAATAATATTAATCTTACTAATGGCGATCTTACTTTGCACACCTCCTATGAAGCTGTAAACTTGTATGCCTCACGCTGTCCATGATCTCTGTTTTCTTGTTTCGGGTCATGTGCCTGGACTACCGGAAAACAAACCTTTCCATTGCACATTTGACTAAAATAAATGAAACCAAATCAGATCAAACACGTGGACTGCAGTGGCTCAAGGTCTTCTCAAGGTCAACTGTGAAAATGAACTAATGCTGCCCCAGTCAGAGATACCCATATCCCATTAATGAATATAGAAGATGTCCACAATCAGGGAGGACAGACAGAGGGAATCAAATCGCTTTAAACATGATCTTAGATATATACAGGTTTCCCTCACTATTTGTAAGTAGAGTGTCCTACGAAACCGTTCGACATCTGATATGGTGCAAAGTGCAGTAGCACTAATTTACATGGGAAAAATTTCGGCTTTCTTCGTAAAAGTGAAAATCCTGTTCGGATTTCTTTTGGTTAGTGAAACAAGGTCCTAATGTAAGTCATTCGGAAATGGAAGTGGCGAAAAGTGAACTTTTGAAAAGTGGGGAATACCTGTATTTAAAAGGGCATGATGTTCAGGAAGATAGGAAAGCAGAAAAATAAATCAGGTGACTCTCACAATTGATTTCCAGCCCAACTGATCATCATTCACTTTGTTTGCTCTTTTTCTTCTGTATCTCTCTTTCTCTGTTGATTCCTCCTCCCCTTCAAAGCAGACTTCCCTGTCAATTGTATTAATCACACTCCTTTCCAACTGCTTTCAGTTCAGGAAAGTTTCCCAGCACTTTCTGTTAGTTTCTTTGCATTTCTTTGTATAATTTCAGATTTTCAGCATTTTCCCTTATTTGATTTCACCTTCAATTTTTTTAAATTCATGTGATGTTGTCATCTCTGCCAAGGGCAGCATTTGGTGACTATCACTAGTTGCTCTGACTCTGAGGCCATTCCACAAGCCAATATAAAGTTAAGCATATTGCCATGGGTCTCAAGCCGCAATTAGCCCAGACCAGGTAATAACATTAGATTTCTTCACGGAGGGTGATCAGTGAAAGAAAAGGTTTTCAGACAAAATGTTGCTTTTATGTTTGTTTTTCGTGAAATTCACTTTTATTCCAATTCTTGTCATTTTTATTTAAGTTCTGTCATCAGCTGTGGTAGATTTGAAACAAATCACTTGAAACAATATCTGTTGTTTAATAAGTTTTGCTTCTGAATTATATCCAGCGACATTCCTACATTCACACATTGTCCAAATGATGAAGTAATTTCCGAGACAAGAGCAATTTTGTTATTGAAATATTTGTAATTGGCAAAGCGTCAGAAGAGAGCTTGACACATTCAGTCTGAATTTTACTAACGTGCAGCCAGTGGTTTGTTCAGCCACAGCACTGACACAGAGATGAAGATTGTGGATATGAGGAGCTGGGAGTGGACAGGTTTGGTGACAGAGAGAACACGAGACATAAATCATTTCAGGGCAAAAAGGGATCTCGAGGTTGTGAACAGTTTTGTTTGCAGATGTTTGTGAGGGAGTAGTCTGCAATTCATGGGTAATGAATAGGAGAGGGAAACCCTCCAGTAACAGAGTTGCATTGCATGGAGACTGACATCAATCATAGTCAGTGCAAAAAGTCCCAGCTTTCAATACAGCACATTCAGTTCACAATATAACTGGACTGGACTACATGTTGAAATTGCTGGCTTTTGGTCACATCTCCCATCACCAATTGCTCTAGTGGAGTCAGTTGTGAGGGAGAATAAGAATATTTTCTTTTTGTAGGCTACATGATTCTGCTCTGTTGTTCGTTTACTATGCTGTAATCATCTCTCCAAAAATCCCTCCAACTCCCCCACCCCCCAAAAGAATGACAATCAGGATGTTGTTGCTGTGCTGATCTCTCCTCTACGGGAACAAACGTCAGTGAACAGAATGTCACCGAGCACAGTAGCCCTGAACATAGACAGGAAGTGTGGACTTCTCTGAATGTTCCTCTCACTGCTCTAGTAAGGCTACTGTGGAACTTCCATTGGAAATATACTTCAGTAATTAATTTATATAAACTGACAGACTTCTAAATGTAGTTTTATTTGCTGTAAACCGTATTTTTAACTCATTTTGGCCTCAGTCCAAAACTAAAAGTGATAATTACAATGAAGGTATTCATTTAGACTTATGAATTATTGAGTCAGGTTCGAGTGAACATGATATTGGCTGGAAGATAGGGCGGAATGGGAGCAGTAGCTGTGGAGACTGCATGGGAGTACAATGATATTCCCCAGTCATTATCCCTCTTTCTGACAGACAGAAATAAATCTAATGCATAACAAGGAAACAGCCAACATTTGGGTGATGCAATGCTGAATGACATTGTGAACTAAAAGGATAATATTAAATGTGATAAAGTGAACTATATTTTATATACACATTTAATCATTGGAAATACAGATTGAGTAAGGTCACCGGACCTGAAACATTAACTTTGATTTCTCTTCACAGATACTGCCAGACCTGCTGAGCTTGCCCTCTAAGTTCTGTTTTTCTTTTTGTTTGATATTCATCATATTGTTCATATCTGGCAGGATACTTACAATTAAAAACAGACAGTAATAAGATGAGAAGGGCAATGGGGACAATACAGGAGACTAACAGTCGAGATATAGTCATTCCAAGCTGGAAGAGACAATGGGCTGAGTTTTCCCCACTTTTGCTGTAAATAATTCTGTGATATGTAATCAAGGCCTTTGTAGAGGGGTAGACAAGCTGGTTCAATGAAGGACACAGAGTGGTCCACCATCAATAATCTATTCCTATTATCACATGAAATTTCAGCTGCCTATAAAATGTCTTTTCAAACAAAGTGGAGTTCCTGAGATTTACAGGATCATCAGAAAAATATTCTTTGAATCTTAAAGAAGAAACAGATTTCGGCCATGACACAGGAGTCCCAGACATAGCAACTATAATAGGAACAGGAAGGACGACATTACTCATATGTAACCAAATTTAGCATGTAGCCCTGTCAAGAAACATGAAATATAGTGGTAAAGAAACATGAAATACAAACAGAAAATCATGGTAGAAGCGCAACAGATGAGGAAGTATCTGCAGTGGAAAACAGAGTTAACATATCGAATATGATGTGACACTGTTCTGAAAAAGTCATATTGAAATCAAAGGTTAATTCTGAGTATCCCTTCTCAGAGGGTGCCAGACCTGCTGAGTTTCCCTCTATCGATTCCTTTTTCTATCTGAACTGTGACAAATTGAGTGATCTGAACGATATAAGCAAAGCTGATATCTCAGTTGAATCTAGAATATTAGTTTATGGACATTAAATGAGAAATTACTAAGTTCCTATGTTTGACAGAACTCCAAATATCCATGACGTATTGCATTGTGAGACAAAATCATTGTGAGACATTGTTGAAACAAAAACAGATGTTGCTGCAAAAGGTCTGCAGCATCTGTGCAGAGAAATCAGAATTGACGTTTCTCGTTCAGTCGCCGTTCCTCAGAACGGATGGTATCCCTGAATGTTGATTAATATACAGCAGAGGCTGAATAGCTGTTTATGGATACTGTTAGTAGCTAACAATAGGGGGTGAGTAATGGAAGGCCACGTGACAACTAGGCCTGGTGTCTGGGTAGGGGGCATTGAGGAGTTCAGTCCCTAAAATTATTGAACATTATTTTGAGTCTGAATGGCTGCAGGGGCCACCCGCGGAAAATGAGGTGTTGTTCTTCCAGCTTGCGTTGAAATGTCCTGGAACACTGCAGCACGCCTGACGCAGAGATACTGGCCAGGGTACAGGATGGGGTATTAAACTGGGGCAACTGGAAACTCAGGGTCTTTTGCCTAGTTACAGCTTGGATATTCTGTGAAGTAGTCACCCAGTCTACCTTTAGTTTCCCCAATGTAGAGCAGATCACAATGTGAGCAGCTAATGTAGTAGACCGGATTGTGGGAAATGTTTGTAGGATGCTGCTTCACCTGAAAGGTATGTTTGGCCGTTGGATAGTGACAAGGGAGGAGGTAAGTGGGAAAGTGTAACACCTCCGCCAGGGGAAAGTGAAGTGTACCAATGGTGGGGGCTGGGGGAGGTGGGGAGGGGGGGAGGAGTATGCAGTGAATAATGAGTGGACTAGGGTGTCCTGCAGGAAATGGTCACTTCAGAAGGTGCAAACGGGAGAGGAGATAAATATATGTCTGCTGGTGGCATCGCGCTGGAGGTGGGCGAATGTGGACTGATGATCTTCTGCATGTGAATGCTGGTGGGATGGTAGGTAAGGACAAGGAGAACTCTTACACTGTTGTAGGATGGAGGAGAGAGGGTGAGGATAGAAGTGCAGCAGGTAGGTCAGAACTGGTTGAGAGCCCTGTCGATAACAGAGCTGGGGAATTCTCGGTTGAGGAAGAAGGTGGACATTTCAGAGGAAACATTTTTGAAATTGTCATCATCAGAACCAATGCGGTGGAGGCGGAGGAACTGGGGGAGTGGAATGGAATCTTTGCAGGAAACAGGATGTGAGGATGTGTACTCTAGGTATCTGTGGGAGTCGGTGTGTTAATACTGGATATCAGTGACAGGTCTGTCCCCAGAAATAGAAGCAGAGATGTGAAGGAATGGAAGGGAAGAGTCAGTGGTAGACCAGGTGAAAGTGTGGGAGGGGTGCAAATTAGAAACGATTAACTTTTCCAATTCTGGACAAGAGAGAGGAGCAGTAGCTGTGATATCATCTACGTATCAGAGAAGGAGTTGTGGATGGGGTCTGGAATAGAACTGGAACAAGCAATAGTCTACAGATTTAGTTAATATAATAGTCTGATGTGCCATGGGAAGTTTATAGAACAACAGGTGACATGTGAAGGTATCAGAAAGCTGGTCTCCAGGCTCTGAAATGTAGAGGTGAGTCCACCAGACAACAGCAGCACCACCCTTACCGGCATAGGCTGAATAACATAGTAAGGGTAGGGCGGAAGCACACAGCGTATAGTCTGTTGAGATGGTGATAGGTTGGATAAGGTGAGAGGATACAGAGAACTTAAGATAACCAAACTCACATGGAACGTTCTCAATGAACAGATAGAGTTCAAGTAAAGGCCAGAGGAATGGGTCCAGATGGAAGGAGAGTGTTGGAGCTGGGCGAAAGGGCTATGGGATGGGGAGTGGACTTTTGCCCAAAGAAATGGACATTGAGAGAAGACGGTGGAAGAGAAGTTCAGCATTATGTCGTGCCTGAAATTCATTAATGTGGGGCACAGAGGGACAAAGCTGAGACCTTTGCCGAGTACAGAACATTCAGCATTAGAGCATGGAAGGTTAGGAGGGATGGTAAATACACGACAAGAGGTGGGCTTGGGGGAGGTGATGGACTCAGATTGCAGGTCATGGGTGGTGTGGCAGTTTTAGAGGCTCATAGGCATCTCTAAGTTATTCCATCTTGAGGGCCTCGTATATCTGGTGAGAATGGCGAATGAGCTGGAGAATGAAGTAGAATTGGGGAATGGTGCAGCCTTGAGCCAATGCGATGTGATGCTGTTAGACAGAGAAAATGTTGATCTCAGTGGCAGCGACACCGCACGACCAGTCCTCAGAAAGTAAATGATTGAAAATAATCGGAATCATTATCTTATTGTAAACTTCTGATTTCATTGGGGTGACACTCAACCAGCAAGGTCTTACTTTTCTGAGACATTACACCTAACTGTGAAAACTGATGTATCTTGATGTTATTAATGAGACAAATCCATCCATGGATTTGTAAGGCACTAGCAAGGGCAGAGTTTATTTGTCATTCCCAATAGCTCTAGGGAAGGTGTCATTATTCATTGAGGAAATCACCAGCACAGAATTTCCTCCGATTCCCGTTGACCGCAGTTTCCTGAGGGTCAATGATGCTACATGAGTCAAATACTACTTTGATGGCACCTCAACTGACATTGGAAAATCAGTTAAAATACTAAAGAGAAAAAGGGTTGAACAAGGCATATTTGTACAATGTAGTCACTGTCCTCGCAACGTTTAAGGACAAACAGATGCGTGGACTTCTGATTCTGAGGAGAGGTTTGTCCAATTAGTGATAAGGCTGTTTGGTGAAGTGCTGTGACAGAGAGACAGAAAAAAGTTCCACTCTCTATGGGGAAAAAAACACCCTATTCACGGTACCTTACACAGCAACAGACATACACTATTGTCTGTTCATATTGGGCATTGAATATCTCCATCTCATCATTCACTAATGCCCAATAGCAACACAGAAGCCAGCAGCTCCCATCACCCCAGTGGAAAGCTAAAAGGGTAAGGGATGGCCAGTGGAAGTGGGAGTAACTAGGGAACTGGTGTAACTTACAGTGGGAATGGCAGAAGAAGGATGATTGATCAGATAATCTCACAAACTTTAAAAAAAAAGCCTTTGGACATGCACTTGGTGATGCACGCTCGCATTTTCATTCAATGATTCCATGTGGTGTCAGCCACGAACACTCAGATATATTCTGAAGCAATAACTAATGGCAGTTCCTAGTTTGTTCCATTGACTGTACTCAGTAAGTGAGCCTCCAGTGAAGTGCTGGTGTTATCTCCCACTTTCTATTTCAATGTTTCGGTTTACTTGAGTTGGTAATGTAATTTCCGGAATCGATGATGTCATTTCCTGCCGTTTTTCTCACAGGATGGTAGATGGAGTCAAAATTGATGTGTTTGTTGATGGAGTTCTGGTTGGAATGCTATGTTTCCAGGAATTCTTGTGCTTGTCTCTGATTGGCCTGTCATAGGATGGATATGCAGACCTAGTCAATGTGGCGTACTTCCTCATCAGTATGTAAGACATTCGGATTGTGATCATGTCTTTTGTAGCTAGTTGATGTTCATATATGCTGGAGACTAGTTTTCTGCTTGTTTTTCCGTTGTAGTGTTTGTTAAAGTTCTTGCAAGGCTTATTGCTCCAGGAGCATAACCGACAAAGATGTGAATTTATTGCTGTGCTCAAAAGTATGAAAAAAGTTGCAGAGTAGAAGAAGAATACTCTATTAGTAGGCATTGTAGCATCAAGGAATTCTAATTTCAAGGTTGTCAGCAAAAGAGAAATAAGGAAAAACGTCTTTAGTTAGAGAGTTGTTACGAATTGGAATTGACCGGATGGGAAAGTCGTGGATGAAGATTCAAAAGAGAACTGGGTATATATTTGGAAATTAGTAATTTAACGGACAACAGAGAGAGGGCTGGCAAATGGGAGATGCTTGGGAGATATTTTTGGAGCTGATGCATACATAATGACCGATCGCTTCCTCCTGTACTTTACAGGTTTGTACTCTATCATGTGCCAGCTGTGAATAAAATTCAATATCCAATTATTTCACAGTGTAAATGTTCGCAAATATGTGATTATTTGATGCAGCATAAGCATTTAAAATGCAAGTATTGCAAGGTCAGCTTCATTATGAAGTCTAATTATTACTCAGAACATGAATATTTTACATGTTGTATTCCCATTACTAAAACAAATATATCATTGCTTTGTCACAAAACTCTTTGGAAAGCTTTGACTTTTCACTGACACGATGTTATGTTCGTTGTTTTTTTTCACTCTCCACGTTTCATATTAAACATCATTCATTCTAAAAATTGGAAGCTTTCAAGTTATTATTCACTAAAATTTGATCACACAAATAATTTATTTAGTTTAATGTTCACAGTGCATGGTGAATTATTACAATTTTTAAATTGCTGGCAAATAGCTGAACATCGTACATTTCAGTGAGAAATTAAACTGATTGTTTATATATAAAGGTATAAGAACGCTAATTCTATTTGTATCTTCAATCGTTTGCTCACTCTGAACATCAAATCATTCAGAAGCCAGCCACTTTAAAAATATTGGAGTGACAAAACATTGCTTTGAATCCTGACATTGAATATCTAATTCTGATCACCACAAGGGTTATGTTCTTTCTTCGATAAAATAAAATGAACTTGCTTTATTTCTGTGTTAGAAAATCTTGACAGGAGTTTATATTTTAGTTCCATAAATATAAAATCAACAGAATTGATTGAAGAGATTCTAGTTCAGTTGAATGATTATCGTTCACATCTTATTTTTGCCCAATTCATGGAATATAGCAAACATCCCACTATTGTTCGGCTCAGTAAACTCCCCACCTTGCAATCAGGTATGCTGAAAATTGCTTCAAATAGATCTGAAATCATTTACACTGTTATTGGACCTCACAGCTGCCTGAGATATACAGAGTCTCAGTCGCCTGTTCCAAAATCTGTACATTGAGTTTCTAACCTGGTTCCAGGCAGTCAGTCAAACATGACTTCAAAACAAATAATTTGGAATCCACCTTGGCCAGGGGGAGAACCCGCCAACAGACTATCACTGGTCTCAGTGTCGGTACAAATATTGTCCAGGTTAAATACTAATGGCTGATCAGCAATCAATTTTTAAAATTCATCTTCAGTCAGAGCCTGGCCCAGAGAGCAGACATGTTGACATGGAGTGCCTGAATCACACCATACATGTTACCTATGGTGATGAAATCTGACCTACCTCCAAGATTCCATACCCCTGCACCCCGGGTGAAGACATTAACAAGTTGACAATCTATTGCAGTACCTTGTGCCTCACAAAGAAACCTCTAAATCCATATCCAATAAATGGCACCTTCACATTCTCCAGTATCAAAATAAATTTGTACATCTCTGTGAATGATCAGAGATTACTACATGGGTCACACAGGAGAATGGATGCGAAGTAACCAGCAGCAAACGACAATCCAAAAATCACATCAATAACTGAACTTGACGGATTCTGTCTGGTTTAAGTAAGCACACATGTTATACTGGCTTTCAGGTGACTGGAACAATTCACAACAAACTGGAGGCGTTGGCCTTACACCCCTCCAAAGCTTCCTGATCTCACACACATCACTCCCTCACACATTCAGCAATTGATGAGAATCCACAAGTTGGGTGAAACTGGAAACACAGAACAGTGCAGAACATTGCAGCACTGTACAGGCCCTTCGGTCTTTGACGTTCTGTCGACCTTTGATCCTACTCAAAGATCAAACTAACCTACGTACCTTTCATTTTACTGTCATTCATGTGCCTATCCAATTATATATCCCTAATATAGTTGATTTTACTACAACTGCTGGCTGTTCATTGTTCACACCCACCCCTCTGTGAAATAACCTACCTCTGACATCACCCCGAAACCTTCCTTCAATTACCTTAAAATCTACCCCCTCCAGAGCCATTTCCACCGTGGGAGAAAGTAAATGGCTATCCACTATCTATGTGTCTCATCATCTTGAACACCCCTGTCAAGTCACTTTCCATTATTCTTCGTCCCAATGAGGAAAACACCCTAGCTCTCTCAAATTTTCTTTGTAAAACATGCCCTCCAGGCCAGGCAGCACCTTGATAAATCTCCTCAGCACCCTCACCAAAGCTTCCACATCTTTCCTATAACGAGGCAACCAGAACTGGTCACAATATTCTAAGTGTGGTCTCACCAGGGCTTCATAGAGCAGCAGCATAACCTCGCAGCTGTTAAACTCAATCCCTCGGCTAATGAATACATCAAACACATCCTTAACAACCTTATTAACCTGGGTAGCAACTTTATGGGAGCTATATCATGGACCATATGATCTCTCTGTTCCTCCACAATGGAAGAATCCTGCCTTTAACCCTATATTCTGCATTCAAATTCGATCTTCCAAAATAAATCGTATCCCACTTTCCATATTGAACACAATTTGCCACTTTACAGCTGGGTACTGCATCCTGTCAATGTTCCTGTTGCAAACTACAACAGCCCTCCACACTATCCACAATTCCATCAACCTGTGTTACATTATCAAACTTACGAACCTACCCTTCCACTTCGTCATCCACGTCATTTATCAAAATCACAAACAGCAGAGGTCCCAGAACCGATCCTTATGGAACACCACTGCTCACCTAGTTCCACACTGAATACTTCCCATTTACCCCGACCCTCTGTATTCAATGGGTTAGCCAATTCTGTATCCAGACAGATAGGTCTCCCTGTATGCGATACCTCCTTACATTCTGAATGAAACTACCACGGGAAAGTTTATCAAACACCGTGTTAAAATTCATCCACTCCGCATTCACTGCTCTAACGTCTTCAGTGTGTTTAATCCCATCCTCAAATAATCCAATAAGTGTTGTGAGGTATAACCTGCCCCTCATAAATCCATGTTGACTATTTCTAATCAAACCTTGTTTTTACAGAATCCTCTCCAATAGTTTGCCCAATACTGATGTAAGACTGACTGGTCTGTCATTCTCAGGAAAATCCCTGTTTCTTTGCCTGAACAATTGATTACATTTGCCACCCTCCAATCAACCGACGCTACTCCAATGCAGAGTGAAGGCACAAAGGCACAGAAATCTCTTCCCTCTCTTCCTGTAGTAACCTAGAGTGTTTCCTGTCTGGCCGAGGGATTTATCTATCCTTATGCTTGTACTTCAAACAGTCTGTATTTCACCTCAACTTTTGACTCCCTGTCCAACCAAATGATTGACTGCTTTCCATTTCAGGGCTCTGTACAGTGCTGCCTTCCTGAGCAAGTATGGTTCCATATCCTGTGTATGATGGAATGGAAAACATGGGAAGCTTTGACTCTGCTGCTCCTCAGATGCAGCCTGACTGCCTGTGCTTTTCCAGCGCCACAAGTTTCAACTCTGATCACCAGTCCTCACTTTCTCCATCACGGAGGGCTGTCCCCTCTGCACACTGAGCAGGGAAATAATCAACTGAAACTCATTGTATCTGGAGCTGACTGTTCAGTTCTGGAAAGTTGCATTTGATGAACACATTTACTAAAAAGGAATTTCATATTCAACAAATTTTCATTCAGTCACAGAGTTACAGTTTTGCTTCATAAATTGGACAGGTTGATAACGAACAGTGAATGACTGAAGAACTCCGAGGTACAGAGTATTCCAGGTGATATATTCCAGGTTGGATGTGCTTTACCATGATGCTGGTAATATTATCAGACAGACAGATATGATAAGGAAACGAGGTGACATGTGGAAGTGTGACATTTTTGCCATTACAGAGATGTGTTTGAGGGAGGTCGGAGCTAACAACTCAATATTCTGTGGTACCAGAACAAGAGTCAGGACAGAAGACAGGGTAAAAGAGGAGGTGATGTTGCCTTATTAATTATGGGGTTAGTTACTGGCGTAAGAAGGGACAATATCTTGAAAGGATCTTCTAAAGAGGCTTGGTGGTTAGAGCTCAGGATCAAAACCACGGCAGAAACACTGCCAGGGATATATTATAGACACCCAGATAAAGGAAAGTACAGGAGCAGGTATATAACCACGTTATTGAGGTGTGTAAAACAATAATAGGATAGTTAGATTCAAGCATTTCAATTCCAAACATTCATTCGGTCAGTGATAAATTTTTAAGAGGGGCAGGAGTTTTGAAATTTATTCCAGAGAGCTTCTTATATCAACACGGAGCAGATACAACAATGGGCAGTGCAGTGCTGGGCCGAACTGTGGGGAACGAAGCCATTCGGTTGTTCCAGGCAGAAGTGGGAGAACATTATCGGACCAGTGAACGTGATATCACACATTTTGATTTTGCAAAGGAAAAGACCCCAAAAATGTTAGAAAAGTAAGAGCTTTTTGCACTGGGGAGATAGATTTTATGGAAACAAATGACAGGATCTGGCCAAAGTGCAGTTGCTTCTGGGTGAAACTGTAGCAGAACAAGGTGGGGAGGGGGTTGGGGGAATCATTTGATTAAAATTGAATTGATGACAGTGTCGGCCCAACATGTTACACCGAAGATAAAATTTAGGAAAACAAACCCAGAGAACCTCAGATGTCGACACAAATTCTGAACAGGATGAAAAGGGAAAGAGAAGCTTAAATCTGGTACCAAGTGAGCAGGTCAATAAAGGTCCTGCAAGAATATAGCAAGTGGAGGGCTAAACTTAACCAGTCAGTGGAAGAGCAGAAGGAGGGTTGATAAAACATTAACGGGTAAGACTACCAAGAATCCACAGTCATTTGTTTTTGGTTTATTAAGGGGAAGAGGATAATGCGGGAAAGAATGGGAGTATTAGAGATTAAGGGGACAGCCTGTTCACAGAGCCAGAGAATATGTTAAACGCACCGTACGAATCGGTCTTCAGTTTGGAGAAGCAGTTCATGGATTCAGGGTGAGTGACCGTTTGACTCTTGAGCAAATTGACACAGGAGCTGAGGAAGAATTGCAATTTTATGCAAGATGGAGTGGGGAAGTCACTAGATTAAGGACCACCAAGTCTCACATCAATGAGAGGGAAACAATTGTAGAAAATTCGGAGGACTGTTGAGGCTGCATCATTAAATATCTTCAAGGCTGAGACAGACAGATTTTTATACAAGCGTTACGGGGATATCACAGGAAAGTGGAATGGGGGATTAACGAAATAAATATAACCTGATCGAAGGAAAAGCAGACTCAGTGAGATGATAGACATATTGTTGCCCCTACGTCTAATGGTGTTCTTTTCCAATAAACATGTATTGACAAAAACATCTACCTCTCTAACTATGGAGTAAGACACAGTTTGGAATGCAATCGAGGGATTCAAGGAATTCATAAACGCAATACGAATGGACAGAAAGTACGAGAGGACTGCAATGACATGGATTGCCTGTTAGAGTGAGGATTGCATCGACACAATCACCACTACCAGAAGAAAGACCTCAGCAAGACATCCTCCAAGGCCAAGAGCAGACATGCACTGGGGAGCAGGTAGTCTGGGGCCAGGTGTCAAGGAGTGCTGAAGGCCTAAACACTACATCACTGTCGTGTCTCCTTCCTTCCCTGACCAAAATTAAATGTGGAGGGGTAGACAGACATGCCGTTGGCAGCAGAGTAAGCAGGAAGGCTTTCACACGAGAGGCTTTGGACAGCTCAGCTCAGCAAAATGTACAGGTAAACTCAAATAAAGTCCTTTTAACTTTATTGTTACAGCAGTCGAGATGGCATTTAGGGCAGTTACACGCTCCATCTTGTGAGATGTGGTAGCCCAGGGAGATTTCCACCGTCCCTGATGGCTACACGTGTGGGCACTGCACCCAGCTTCAGCTCCTGGGAGACCGTGTTAAGGAGCGACGCTGGGTGGCAAGGTGGATCATGGGTTAGCACAGCTACTTCAGAGCACCAGTGACCAGGGTTCAAATCCTGCCTCGGGCAACTGTCTGTGTGGAGTTTGCACATTCTCCCCTTGTCTGCATTGGTTTCCTCTGGGTGCTGCGGTTTCCTCCCAAAGTCCAAAGATGTGCAGTTTAGTCGAATTGGTCATGCTTAATTACCCGGAGTGTTGCGTGTAAGGGAGTGGATCTGGGTGGGCTGCTCTTCGGTGGGTCGGTGTGAACTTGTTAGACCGAAGCGCCTGTTTACACACTGAAGGTAATCAAATCTAGGATGCACTGAGGGTCATCCGAGATACTGACAAATTCATAGACACGCCACTAGTTATGTTTCTTTAATGACTGTAATATTCCAGTCCAACGTTCATCGTCCTGAGTTCATTAGCCTTACCTGTCAGTCCTGTTGTATTTAAATGAACACAATTTAATCCAACAGGCGTTCCTTGCTTCCTGTCATGTTCCAGGCAGAGAGTAGATCGGCGACCAACAGGAATGGTAAAGGGAGTAGGCAGGGATTGCATGAATCCCCTGTGGCTATTACCCTCGAAAACAAGTAGACCATTTTGGATTGTTGGGGGCGATGTCCGTTCAGGGGAAAGCAACAGTTGCCAGGTTGGTGCTACTCCCACTGGCTCTTGGGCACAGCGGGAAAGTGCGTTAAAGTTAAGACGGTCGATTGTTAATGGGACAGATCAAAGATTCTCTGGTCGCAAATGGGAATCCAAGATGGTGCGTTACCTCCCAGGTACTAGGGTCCAGCATGTCTCCAAGTGGCTGCAGAACATTCTCAAAGGGGAGGATGAGCAGAAGAAATCGTTATGCACGTTGGCACAAATGATATCCGTAGAAATAGGGATGAGGTCCTGCAGCGTAATTACAGAGAGCTAGGAGAATCATTTTTTAAAAAAATATCTTGACAGTGATAATCTCCAGAGAGGTAGATTAACGTCAGAGACTTGCACTGAAGGGGATTCCAATATCTCTTGCGGCCAGTTTTGCTCGGGTTACAAGGGAGGGTTTAAACTAGATTGGCAAGTAGTCATATCCTCAAGAGCAGGAGGAAAGTGGAAGGAGATACAGTAATCAGAAATAGTAAGGTTAGGCTGGAAAACGATAGAGCGAAAGTAATGCATTTTGGATTAAATTGCATCTGTTTCAATGCACGAGGGCTGACAGGTAAGGCCAATGAACTCAGGGTGTGGATATGTAGGTGAGACTGGGATATTATAGCCATGACAGAAATATGGCTAAGTGATGGAAAGGACTGACAGCTTAATGAGCTAGGGAACAGGTGCTTTAGGTGAGACAGAGATGGTGGAAAGAGGGGAGGGGGAGTTGCATTTCTGATTAAGGGGGGTACCACAACAGTAATCAGAGATAAAATAAATGATGGATCACCCAATGAGGCTTTGTGGGTGGAGTTAAGAAATAGGAATAGAATGGTGAGGTGTTGGGGTTGTAATATGGGCCCTCAAAGAGTCAACAGGAATGAGAGGAACAAATATGCAGGGAGAGGGGGGAGAGCTGCAGGAGCAATAGCGTTATCATACTAGGGGATTTTAATTTTTCTAATACAGACTGGAACGGCCAGAGCATTAAGGGATCTGATGAGATAGAATCAGTCAAATGCACCAGGAAAGTTTCCTCGAGCAGTATATAGAGTGTCCTACTCGGGAAGGGGCAAAACTCCAACTTTTCTTCGGAAATAGGGCTGGACAGGTGACTGCATTAATAGTGGAGGAGCACTTTGGGACCAGTAACCATAGTTCTATTAGTTTTCATACAGTTATGGAGAGGGACAAACCTGGTCAACAGGTTCATGTTCGAACTTCGGGCTTGGCTCAGTTCTAGGCCGCTGGGATCAAGGGAATCCCTGGAGGTATATAAGAGATACAGGAGTTCACTGAAGAAAGAAATCAGTCGGGTGAAAAGGGGGCAAGAAAGAGCCTCGGCTGAGAAGATTAGGACGAATCCAAAAAGGTACTTAAATATATTAAAAGAAAAAGCAATAACTGGAGAGAAAATAGGATCCATCTAAGACCAATGTGGACAAGTATGTGTGGAACTATAAGAGATGGGTGAAATCCTCAACGAATATTTCTACTCTATATTTACCGTGGAGAAAGACCTGATGACTTGAGAACTTGAGGAAGTTAGTGGTGATATCTTAGGGGCAATCCATATCATAGTAGAGAAAATTTGGACGTACTAGAATGTTTGAAAGTGGTTAAATCTCATTGTCCTTACCCGATATATCGAAGAACACCTCAAGTGGCTCCAGAAGAATTTTCGGCGACCCTGGACTATAATGTTGATCATCACTGACCACACTGGATGTCCCGGAAGACTGGAGGATAGCAAATGCCATGCCCTTATTCAAGGAGAACTGCACAAAAAAAAGCCTTGGAACGACAGATCAGTAGGTTGAACATCCGTGGTAGGTAAGTTACTTGAGAAGGTTCTGAGGGATAAGATGTACATGCATTTAGAAAGACAGGCTTTGATTAGGAATAATAAGTGTGGCTTTGTGCGAGGAAGTTTGTGCTTGACAATTTTCTTAATATAATTGGATGAAGTGAGCAGGAAGATTTAATTGGGTCAGGAGACATCGAAACATGTGATGTTGGAAAAGCACAGCAGGTAATGCTGCATTCGAGGGGCAAGAGAATCTATGTTTCGGACATAAGCCCTTTATCAGGAACGTCCAATATGTCGATTCTCCTGTTCTTCCGATGCTGCCTGACCCATCGTGCTTTTCCAGTGCCACACGTTTCGACACTAATCTCCAGCATCTGCAGAGCTCACTTTCTCCAAGATTTAGTCAATATGGATTTCAATTACACCAGAACAGAATGAGGCCTTTCAACCCCTGGGGCCCGATATACAGTTACAGGAGGAGGCCAATAAACCCCTCGGGCCTATAAAACTGTAACCAGATCATGCTGCACCAGTATCCAGTTGCACAGCAACAGGATCAATCTATTCAGTTACTTGAAGTCAGTAACACAGGAAATGGAAGAGGCAGCAAAGTGACTGGACTATGGGGTATACTGGAATAAAACCAGGCTACACAGCCCCTCAGACCTGCCCTTCCATTCAGTAAGACAGGGCAGATCTTCACTCGGCCGCAATTTCTCTTTTATGCCCAATTCTTTGTAGCCCTCGACTCTCTGACGGGTCAAAATCCACTCACACCCACTCGCACCCCCCAAACATTTCAATGATTTGGCCTCCCCAACTGACTGGTCCCAACCGTCACTACTCCCTGAGAGAAGGAAACACTCCCCACACATATACCTTGGCCTATTGACATGGATAGAAGATATGAACCCAGCGTAAAGTGACTGGCCCTGATATCATGGCAGTACTTGATTCAGTGAGATGTCAAGGAGACGGAACAAAATTGAAGTTGACAGGAAGCAAGGAACGCCTGTTGGATTAAATTGTGTTCATTTAAATACAACAGGACTGACAGGTAAGGCTAATGAACTCAGGACGATGAACGTTGGACTGGAATATTACAGTCATTAAAGAAACATAACTAGTGGCGTGTCTATGAATTTGTCAGTATCTCGGATGACCCTCAGTGCATCCTAGATTTGATTACCTTCAGTGTGTAAACAGGCGCTTCGGTCTAACAAGTTCACACCGACCCACCGAAGAGCAGCCCACCCAGACCCACTCCATTACACGCAACACTCCGGGTAATTAAGCATGACCAATTCGACTAAACTGCACATCTTTGGACTTTGGGAGGAAACCGCAGCACCCAGAGGAAACCAATGCAGACAAGGGGAGAATATGCAAACTCCCCACTGGTTGAATCATTCAGAACACAATGGGGTTGGTGGACATCAATCCTCCCAGTCCCTGGATATCCCTGTGGGCAATCCTCAGTGGAGCTTCTTCGGCAAAAACATCTTCAGCTGCTTCATCAATGTCTTTCCCTCTGCCATACGATCAGGGGTGGGGATGTTCTGTGAAGATTATACAACGTTCAAAACAATGAGTAACCTCCTAAGGTACTCAGGTATCAAATCAGAACACCATTCAAGCTTGTGCTGCTAATGTCAAGGTAACATTGATCAAAAGCACTGCTGGGCACTAAACATTTCCATGGTTAAAAGAAAGAGGAACTCCTTCAGCAACTCTAGCTGGTTTCACAGTAATATAAGAAAGCCATTCCACCCATCTGATCTGTTGGATAACAAGAGGCGCAATGCGTTCACTCACTCCTGCCTATTACACAAGACGACAATTTTAAAAAAAACAGTAGATGTCGGAATCCAAAATACACACGCAGGAAGCTGGAAGAACAAAATAAGCAAGGCAGCATCAAGACGTTGAGAAGTGAATGCCTTGGATATAACAATTCGTCAGGACTGTGGATGGGAGTAAGGGAGTCTATAGATAAAATGCGGGTGAGGGAGGAGGAGGCAGATTGGCGAGATGGGAGATAAGTGAACACAGATTAAGGGTATCAGCGGGTTGGTGATGGGATGGCTGAGTCCAGTTGGTAGGTAGCTGGACAATAGCTTGCTCAGAGGAATGGAAGGAAGGGGAGGGTCTGGGAAGGGAGTCAGGCGATTGGAAGGGAGGTTATTTGCAATTGGAGAATTCAATGTTGAGTCCCCGGGGTGTAGGCTACACAGGACACAGATGAGATCTTGTTCTTCCAAATCGTGGTTTGGTTCGTTGTGGCAATGGAGGACGCCAAGGATGGCCATATTGGAAAGGGACTGGGAAAGAGAATTGAAATAGGAGTAATTTAGCTCGGATGACTACTACATTTTAAAACAGACAAAAACTTTATTCATGAAATTACACAATGAAACACAAAGAACTGAATAAAGAATCACGACAGAATTCAACCTAATTCAACTAAACTTAATTATGCTGTTCCGAGCATGCACAACTGTCCCAATAATCAAACTGCCAATTAAAATCAGTACAAACGGAACATATACTTCCAGGTTGAAATTGAAGGTCAGAAAAGAGAGAGAGTTTCCACACAGCTCTCAGATGAACTTCCCAGTTCAAAACTCAACTGAAAACTGCTCAGCTCAATTCAGCTCAGCTAGTTCAGCTAAAAGAGCTCACCACTCTCCGTTCATTATACTGGTCACATATAAAGCATGACCACTTTGGCCTGAAGTCTCATCTGTTTCCATATAAACAAAAGGCCTCTAAAAATCCTTTTCATCTCTGTACCAAACCAGACTGATAGGAGCTTGGCCCCGTTTTATTGTCCCTGCGAAAGAAACCAGGGATAGAGTCTCCTTGAGCCAAGGAACAGCTTTTTGACAAATAAGGGACTTGCTTTGTGACATGTCTCCCCCCACTGAAAAAAAAGAACCATCAATGCTAAAAAATGGCTGCATTTTTAACCTTTGAAATCCAGTTAGTAGTCTCAAAACAGACAGATACACTATGCTAACAGTAAACATTCAAACATGCACAAACGCTTTCAAATTCAGGCCGAGGTACACCCACCACCGAACACCTCCGTATTTCATTCGAGTCTCAATAACTCATCAGCTTTCACGTTTTCGCGACCTTCCACATGCACAATTGTCAGATTGAATGGCTGCAACAAGAAGCTCCATCTAAACAATCTGGCAGTTTTGTCCTTAGTTTTTCCCACAAATGTGTTGTGATCAGTGTATACGATTGTCTCAGGTGCATTGCTGGTAATATAAACACAGTTATGGTGTAATGTCAACACGAACTTTAAAGTATTTTTCTCCACCGTTGAACATTTCTGTTGATGAACGTTCGACTTCCCCAAATAATACCCGATGGGCCTTTCTATTCCCCCATCATCCTCCTGTAGGAACACCGGGCCAATACCCACATCACTGGCAACGATAGCCACCTTGTAAGGCTTCGCCTAATCTAGTGTAGTTCTTCTGGGAGCAGTGTTTACACAGCCTTTAGATTGTAAAATGCCTTTTGACAGTCCTCTGTCCACTGAGAGTTCTTGCCCTTGACAATTTGGTGAGTGGAGCTGCCGCACTGCTTAAAGTTTGGCACAAACTTTCGGTAAAATCCAGTCAATCCCATGAACCGTAGTACTGCATATTTCTTTTTGTCGACGGTGTGAAACATTCCCCAACTACTTTCGTTTTCGTATCTCATGGGGCCATTTGTCCATGTTCAATAACGTGACTTGGGCTTTCTCAAATTCACTTTTAGCTAAGTTTACCACCAAGCCTGCCTTCTGAAGTTAATCGCACAAGTCCGATAAATGCTGTAAATGTTCCTTCCATGAGTGACTAAAAACCACCTGGTCATCAACGTAGACCACACAGTTGAGTAATCAGGCAATGACCTTATTATCGGTCTCTGAAATGTGGCTGGATCGCATTTCATACAAAATGCCACAATTTGAACTGATATAGTCCATTTGGCGTTATGAAAGCCGAAATTGCCTTTGCTTTTTCTGACAGAGGTCCGTGCCAGTAGCCTCTGATTAAATCCAACGTAGAAATGTAAGTAGCTTCTCCCACTTTTTTGACACAGTTCTCCAAACATGGAATTGGATCTGTATCAGTCTTTGTAACGGCATTGACTTTGTGATCGTCCACACATGACCGTTGGGTACCATCTGGCTTTGGTACCATGACTATATGTGAACTCCAGTCACTGTAACTCACTTCGATTATGACATATTGGAGTGTGCGCTCTATCTCCTTCTGAACCTGTGCCAATTTTGGAGAGTCAAGCCCATAAGGATGTTGCTTAATCAGAACAGCATCTCCTGTGTCTACGTCATGCAGAATTATGTTCGTACTTCCCAGTTTATTGCCACATATCTCTCCACAAGATAGTAAAAACTCTTTCAGGTCACGTTTCTATTCTTGTGTAAGGTAACTCAATAATTTATCCCAATTTTTGACAACTTTCTCATTCTCCAATTTGATTTGAGGAATGTCCAATTCAGAATCCTCTGAACTTGGTTCTTCCTTCTGTGCTGTAATCATTAACACCTTCTCCTCTTGCTTTCCTTCCCTGTCAAAATACCTTTTGAGGGTATTCACATGACACACTCCGTGAGATCTCATCCTGTCTGGAGTCCGTATCAAATAGTTCACCTCATTCAATTTCTTCCCAATTTGATAAGGTACGCCAAAACTTGCTTTTCAAGGTCCAACTGTTACTGAAAGTAACACCAATACTTTACTCCCAATTGCAAAATTGCCAATTTATGATTTCTGATCCACTTCCTTTTTCATTGTATGCTGCAATACTTTTAAATGCTGTCTACCCAACTCTCCAGCTCTATTTAATCGTTCCCTAAAATTTGACACATCATCCAAATGGATGGTCTTTTAATTCTGACCTATTAATTCCTCCTTAACCAATGTTAATGGTCCTTTTACTTTATGCCCACAAATAAATTTAAATAGACTGAATTTGGTCGATTCATCCTGTGCATCTGTGATCACAAATAGTTCAAAAGGAATTTCCTTATCACAATCATCTGGATAATCCTGACCATAAAACCTCAACATGGTCGTCAGTGTTTGATGCCATCTCTCTCATGCTCCCTGTGATCCCAAATAGTACGCAGTAAATTTGAATTGCTTTATTCCCAAGTTATCCATCATCTCCTTGAATAGTTCGAATGTGAGGTTTGATCTGTCTGGATCTCTATTGGTAGTCCGTACCTAGTAAAAAAGCAAGCATTTTTCTACAACTCTTTTAGCTGTGATGCTGCATAATGGGTCTGCCCCTGGAAATCTAGTCGACACATTCATTATTGTTAATAAATACTTATTTCCACTTTTTGTTTGAGGTAGGGGCCTACACAGTCTATCAAGACTCTTGCGAAAGGTTCCTCAAATGTTGGAATAGGTATTAAAGTTGCAGGTTTATTACTGTCTGTGTGACATGTTTGAGACATCTGGCAAAATTCAACTACATCTTTGTGTAGTCCAGGCCAATGAAAGTATCTTTGTATTCCAGCCTGTAATGTCCTAAACCCGAAATGATCTCCAAGTGGTAGGTCATGTGCCACTCGCAGCGCCTCCTTTCTATACCCAACAGGAAAAACAATTTGAAGAATTTCTGTCCACGCCTGATCTGCCACAATGTGCGCTGATCTCCATGTGCACATTAAGACATTATTTAAGTTATAACAGACAGGAATGCATTCATTCTCTTTCTTGCTAAATGTCTTTTGATATAACTTTTGTAACTCCTCATCCTTTTGCTGCAATTCAATCACCTTAGCAGAGCTAAAATACTTTCATGTTTTCATACTTGCTCCTTCTGTTCCACTTACCTGGTCAAAAAGAAACTTTCGGATAACTCTATGCCAGCTTCCTTATCTCTGCCTTTATCCTGCTTCACCCAGTGCATCTGTGATCTGCTGATGACGTAATCAGGTAAAATTCCTGGATAAACATTCTCCAGGTCTTCAGTTGCCTACATCTTCACTGACTTTTCAACTAGAGTAGGCAGCACGCCTACCAGTGAATCAGCTATATTATTTGCAAGGACAATTTTTATTCCTGGAGCTGAGAGTTAGGGGTCCAGTACTCGTACCACACATTCTCCGCTCTTCTCTGGACTTCGTCGCCTCACTTTACATAACTGAGCACTTTTTGCCTCACTGTGAATTCCTGTTCCCAGCACATTTTCTGGCAATAGTCTCTCAAGAGTTCATAAAGCCTCACCCCTCAGCATTACAGACTGAAAATATTCTGTGTCAATTAATGTTGGAACCTCCTTACCAATTACCCTTCCATGTAGATTTTTTTTAACGCAGATTTAGCATGTCCACTGATCATCTTGTACACTCTGAGGCAGTTGCCTAACTCCCCCTATGCTTTTTGTTACTAGTTCAACGAAACTTCCAGGCTTGTCTTGTTATCCTACAGCTGGATTTCTCCCAGCTCACCAACACTGTGAATTTGTGTGGCCCACTTTATTACAATGAAAACACCATAGTATTTAAACTTCTTTGTCCCCCTCAAGGTTTTCTTTATTACCGTGGTAAATTATCCTTACATTCTACACTGTGATCTACATTTCCCTTTGCACATGAGGATATCTCTTTGCTCCAATTTCTGTCCCTCAGAGACCAGAACTGGTTCTGGAAAGCAAATCAAGTTTATGGACCAGTTCATAATCATCAGCCATTTCAGCAGCAAACCTTGTTGTTTGCACTCTCTGCTCTTCCACCTGAGTTTGCACTACTTCAGGTAGTGAATTTTTGAATTCCTCCAAATACTAACTCTCTAAGGGCATTAAAGCTTTGCCTGAATTTTAAAGCTCTTATCCAACAATCGAAATTAGTCTGTTTGATCCTTAGAAACTCAGTGTAGGTTTGACCAGGATCCTCAATAGATTCCTGAAAGGTTGCCTATGTTGACTTAATGTTTTTTTTAATCTCTTCCGACTCCCTAGATACCTCCTCTGATAGGGATGTGAATACCTCACCAGTCCTACCTACAAGTTTCGTTTGGATCAACAAAACCCACATTGCCTCTGGTCACTGCATTTTTGAGCCAACTTTTCAAATGAGACGAAATGGTCATCACATTCATCTCATCAAGTTGAAGCAATGCTTGAACATACTCAAACAAATTCTCACTAGGCTTTTGGCTACCAGGGGTTGCTCACCCGCACTCTCTGCCTTACTAAGCCCACCCTCAGTCGTTATCTCCAGTGTTTAACATTGACTTCCCTTTTTAAGTGTCAGTTTTTGCTTTTCAAAAGCTCCCTCTTTCTCTCTCCCCTGCTGCTTTCTCTTTTGCCATTCTTTCTTTTTTTTACTTTCTGTTCTGCTGCTCTCTTTTTTCCCCCTTCTTCTGCATTTTATTGAAAGTCAAATGTTTCATTTTGGCTGCCCTTTCCTTACGTCTCGCCGCTAACTCAAGGTGTTTCATTTGCAACTGAATTCTTCCCATCTCTATAGATTCTGATGGTTTCTCCAGCAAGTATAATTGACGAGCTACTGCTGTAATTACCTCTCCTTTCCTCACAGAAGCAGTCAGTTCCAATTACAAATTGGTCTTATTCACTTTTCGTAAAATATCCAAAGTCACTGCATGCACACCGAGGAAACGATTGGCGATTGAAATAGCCATTACTATTCGAAGCTTTGTCAACCCAGTCAAACGAATACCCAAACTAAAGACATTAGCACCTCCCACTCGCTGTTGAAAATCCAGCAATGAGCCCCCAGTCTGTTATGGACGAGGCTAGACCACTCAAAACATTCTTAAGCAAGCAGCACAGATCATAACTTTGCAGTTTGATTTGGTAATTGCCCAATGAAAATTACCCGGAGTAATTTAGCTAGGGTGACTACGAGATTTTAAATCAGAGAAAAACATTATTCACAAAATGATACAATGAAACACAATGAACAGAATAAAGAACCCCTACAGAATTCAACTTATCCACCTAGACTTAATCCTGGCACCGTTTTATTGACCCTCTGAAAATCATCAAGGACAGACTCTACTTGAGCTAATGAAAAGCTTTTAGCAAAAAAGAAGGATTGGTTTGTGACAGAGAAGACAGGCTAGTGTTCTGTATGGAGGTCAGAAGCTGGTGGGAATGGCTAATACTATCAGAGTGTGGCTGATGACAGATTTGTGAACAACATGACGTTCAATGCAGGGTCACACACCAACTGTACATCCAGACGGTGAGAGTTCATTTAGAACTTGGAGCTCTTTCTCTCTCAACCAACATGGGGGCTCCATAGAGCTCTGTAAATTATCATAGAGTCATAGAATCATATAGCACGGAGAAAGGCCATTAGCACAAACTCGTTTATGCCGATCAAAATGTCCATCCATGCTAACCCCATTTCCCTGCGCTTGGTCCATATCCTTCTAAACATTTTCTATCTATATATTTGTCCAAATGTGAAGACACATATCATGGAAAACATGGTATATCTCATGCTATCCGTGTTTTGTTTTGGAAATAATGAGTGTTGATTGATAACATTCCAGTGTTAATGCAATCACGTTTTTATTCTTTTTGTAGCGTTACAGATTAAACACTTGTTTCCTTCACACTCTCCTCATGGTACCATCACTGCAGGGAATTGTCTGGTGAAACGCCATTACACTGTCTCTCTGTAGCAAGGAGATCATTGATTTTCAATGAACGAAAATACTGTCTCAAGTATACTCCACAATTGCAGGACGGTGTCTTCACTCTTATGCTTCAATAATTTTGTAATGAACGATACTCCTCATTATTGTGCTGATTACTTGCTGAGTCATAGAGTCATAGAGATGGACAACATGGAAACAGATCCTTCGGAACGACCCGTCCGTGCCGAGCAGATATCCCAATCCAATCTTGTCCCACCTGCCCGTACCCCACTGCTCTGTAGGGATTCTGTTAGTGCCTCATGATCAAGGACATCCAGCTCCTTTTCACCAAGAGCACTTCCCATCATCTCGCCTTCTCATAAGTACAAAATGAGAAGGATTGCAGTTTTGGCCAATCATTTATTTGCCTTATGAAGTAAAGTCACACCAACAGCAACATCACTGTTGCCATTGGAGTTGATTGGAGATACTGAGGAGGCGATGATCCAGCTGTATTATCTCTGAGTATGAATCCAGGGAATCAGGTAATGATCCAGACACTGGATCTGAATCCCACAACGGCAAATGTTGGAAATTGAATTCAATAAAATATCAGCAATTAAGAATCAAATGAAACAATGAAACCATTGTCGATTGTCCTACCTGGCACCCTCATAGAACATAGAACATAGAAGGATACAGCGCAGTACAGGCCCTTCGGCCCTCGATGTTGCGCCGACCGAATCATACCTAACCTATACTAGCCCAATAACTTCCAAATGCCTATCCAATGCCCGCTTAAATGACCATAAAGAAGGAGAGTTCACCACTGATACGGGCAGGGCATTCCATGAACTCACAACCCGCTGTGTGAAGAATCTACCCCTAACATCTGTCCTATACCTACCACCCCTTAATTTAAAGCTATGTCCCCTAGTAACACCTGACTCCATTAGCGGTAAAAGGTTCTTAGTGTCGACCCTATCTAAACCCCTAATCATCTTATACACTTCTATCAGATCTCCCCTAAACCTTCTCTTCTCCAATGAGAACAGCCCCAAGTGCCTCAGCCTTTCCTCATAAGATTTTCCTACCATTCCAGGCAACATCCTGGTAAACCTCCTCTGCACTCGTTCTAAAGCTTCCACATCCTTCCTATAGTATGGCGACCAAAACTGCACACAATACTCCAGATGAGGCCGCACCAGAGTCTTATACAACTGCAACATGACCTCAGGACTCCGGAACTCAATTCCTCTGCCAATAAAGCCCAGTACACCATATGCCTTCCTCACAGCACTATTTACCTGGGTGGCAACTTTCAGAGATCTGTGTACATGGACACCAAGATCCCTCTGCTCATCCACACTACCAAGTAGCCTACCATTAGCCCAGTAATCCATCATCTTGTTATTCCTACCAAAGTGAACGACTTCGCACTTAGCTACATTGAATTCCATTTGCCACATTTCCGCCCAGCTCTGCAACTTATCTATATCCCGCTGTAACCTACCACTTCCTTCCTCACTATCCACAACTCCACCGACTTTTGTGTCATCCGCTAACTTGCTTACCCAGCTTTCAAGTCCTTCCTCTAGATCATTTATAAAGATAACAAAAAGCAATGGTCCCAAAACAGATCCTTGTGGTACACCGCTAGTAACTGCGCTCCAAGATGAACATAATCCATCAACTACTACCCTCTGTCTCCTTCCAGCCAGCCAATTCCTAATCCAAACCTCTAATGTATCCTCAATGCCATACCTCCGAAGTTTTAGCATTAGCCTACCATGGGGAACCTTATCGAACGCCTTACTAAAATCCATATACACAACATCTACTGCTTTACCCTCATCCACTTCCTTGGTCACCTTCTCAAAGAACTCAATAAGGTTTGTGAGGCACGACCTGCCCTTCACAAAACCATGCTGGCTATCCCTGATCACGTTATTCCTACCCAGATGTTCATAAATCTTATCCCTTACCATTCTCTCTAAGACTTTGCCCACCACTGAAGTCAGACTCACTGGCCTATAGTTGCTAGGGCTATCCCTACTCCCTTTCTTGAACAATGGGACCACATTCGCTATCCTCCAGTCCTCTGGTACTATTCCTGTTGACAACGATGACATAAAAATCCAGGCCAATGGCTCTGCTATCTCCTCCCTAGCTTCCCATAGGATCCTGGGGTAAATGCCATCAGGCCCAGGAGACTTATCTATATTCATCCTTTCCAATATTCCCAAAACCTCTTCCCTGCATATTTCCAGGGCATCCATTCTAATTATTTGTGATTCCATATTCACATCAGCAACAGTGTCCTGTTCCTGAGTGAATACTGATGAAAAGTACTGATTTAATGTCTCTCCAATCTCCTCCGCCTCCACACACAACTTCCCACTACTATCCTTGACTGGACCGATACCTACCCTAGTCATCCTTTTATTCTTGACATACCTATAGAAAGCCTTTGGATTTTCCCTAATCCTACCAGCTAAAGACTTTTCATGTCCCCTTCTCGCTTTTCTTAGCTCCCTCTTTAGCTCCTTCCTGGCTACCTTATAACTCTCAATCGCCCCTACTGAACCTTCACGCCTCATCTTTACATATGCCGCCTTCTTCCCTTTCACAAGGGACTCCAATTCCTTACTAAACCACGGCTGCCTCACAAGGCCCTTTACACCATGCCTGACTGGTACATACCTATCGAGGACACGCAGTAGCTGCTCCTTGAACACTCCCCACATCTCATTAGTGTTCTTCTCTTGAAGCCTGTTTTTCCAATCCACACATCCTAAGTCATGCCTCACTGCATCATAATTTCCCTGCCCCCAGCTATAGCTCTTGCCCTGCGGCACACGATTATCCCTCTCCATCACTAAAGTAAAAGTCACCGAGTTGTGGTCACTGTCCCCGAAGTGCTCACCTCATGCCCTTCAGGAAAGGAAATTTACCATGTTCAGCTGGTCGGGCTTACATGTAACTCCAGACCCACAGCAATGTGGTTAACTCTCAGTTGCTGTTTGAAATGGCCAAGCCAGCCACTCAGTTATATCACTCACTTCAAAACCTCAAAGAAATGAAACCGCATGGACCTCAGCACTGACTACTTACAGCCCACGGACTGCAGTGGGTCAGGAAGGCAGCTCACCACCACCTTCTCAAGGACAATGGGGAAAGGGAATTAAATACTGGGCCAGCATCCCATTAATGAATAAAGGAAGATGATCACACGCAGGGAAGAGAGAAAAACAGACATAAAATCTTTAAACAGGAACTTTGACATATACCTTACATGGTCATTATTATCAGTAATATGGGAACAGGAGAAACATAAGTAAGGTTTAATTTCATTTTTTATTTCCATCCCAGCTGATCATCAACAATCTCTTTGCTTCTTTTTCTCTCTATCTCTCTTTCTCCATCTATTCAACTCAGTCGTTCTCCCTTTCATAACAGATGTCAGTGTCACCAACATCTATCACGCTATTTCCCAACTGTGTTCAGTTCTGATGTATGGTCATTAGAATTGAATTGCCAATTCTATTTTTCTCTCGACCCGAGGAGGCTGCCAAATCTGCTCAGTTTGTCTGGCACTTTCTCGTTCTTTATTGTTTCTGATCTGTTGCATCACTCTTTGAGTTATTTAACCTTTAATTTTGTTATTACTTGGAATGTCTGCATCACTGACTGGCAGCATTTTTTGACCTAACCAAATGTCATTTACTGTGAGGTCATTCTTTCAGGCAGTACAGAACCAAGCACATTTCTATGGGTCTCACATCAATCTTAAGCCAGACCAGATAATAACACAAGATCTATTCATCAAAGGACATCAGTGAAATAGATAAACGTATGGACAAAATGCTGGAAATGTTATGGTTGTTATTTCCAATTCCTGACTTTTGTATTTACTTTCTGACATCGTCTGTGGTAGGATGTGGGATATCATCTTTCTGTGTAATAGTCTGTGCATCTGAATTACATTTCTTCCAACATTACTGCGCTGAGAGAGTGTTTCTGTCATGAAGTTATTTTAGAGACAAGAACAAAGTTGCGATCAAAATATTTGCAACTGAAAGAGTGCTTAGAGGAAAGGTGTAACCATAACGTCTGAATTTTACCAAAGCATAAATAATGGTTTATTAAGCGTCAACATTGAAGCCAAGATGGTGGCTGGGCATATAATCGAGCTGGTAGTGGATAAGTTTTGTGATGGACAGAATACCGAGACACAAATGAATTTTATTTATTTTAATTCGGTATTGTGAACAGTCTCGTTCTCAGATGTTTGTTAGGGCTGGGTGTGGGCGGTTCTGACATTTGTGGGTAATCAATGGAATTTGCATTTGAAACTAAAGACAATAGTTTCCGTCTTTGTCAAATATAGATAACAGAAATAGCAAAGAAGTTCGCCATGGTTGAAGGGATTAATAAATGGATAGAGATGAAGAAACTTACCAGGAACACCAACAATAGCGAGGATAGGGTAGTAACCCGCTTGGATAATCATCAATGCACCCCATATCCGATATGGTAATGTTGACCAAGACCGGAAAAAATAGTAAAGACCCCAGGATAAACTCCTGTCCATTGTTGCAGCATTCCAGTCTAATGTTCTCAGATTCTGATCCATTAATGGATCATTCCAAACTATTCTCAGATGTTTAAATCTCCTTTTTCTTTCTCTGCAGCTGCTGATCCCTTTGAGCGTTGGAGTTGATGCATCTGTTGCTACAATGGCATAAACCATTGCAAGAGGCCCCTTACTAATAGGAGACGGAAACATCCAGTGACACAACCGTGATCCATGGAGACTGGCATCAATCACAGTCACTGAACAAACAGCTCCATTTAACCCCTTTCAGTATGGTCCCTTCAGTTCACAAAAACTACTGGACAGGATTGAATGTTGGCACCTTTGGCTATTGATCACATTTCCCATCACCCATTGCTCTCGTGAAGTTAGTAGAGAGGGAGAATGATGCATGTTTTCTTATCGCAGACTAGATGATTCTGATGCGTTGTCCGTTTGCAATACTGTAACTGGCTGAACCTCCCACCATCACCACCCTCAAAAACCACAATCTACATGCTGTTATCGTGCAGATCTCTCCTCGACTGGAACAGGTACCAGTCAATATACTTACAGTGGATATATTTGCACTCCAATACATAGGAAATGTGAATTTGCCTGGGTATTCCTTTAATTGATCTAATAAGGCAATTTTGTATCTTCAACTCTCAATGTGCTTAAGCATTTTTTAAAATACAAACTCACAACCACATTAACGCACTTTATTAAGCACAAGTTTCTTCACTTTCTCCTCATGGTAACATCATGCCAGGATTTAGTCTGATGAAACCCCGTTGGACTGAATCCTTGTTAAGATCATTATTTATAAAGCTGATTCAGCCTGTACACAATACACCTCACAGTCTCTCAACAAAACACTATTACTGGGAAAGATACATTTACTCTGATACTTTAATCATTTGGCATGAAGAGCCACATATCATTTACTTCCTGCTACGTAAAAAATCTGTTTGTGACATATGACCAAACATATCCAGGTCTGTTTCAACAACAGCACTTCCCAATCTCTCAATATTTAATGAACATAAATGTGAATTATGATATTTGTTGTTCATATCTAAAATATTTTATATCTTGTGAAGGGCTATTGCCCAACCACTGATCCTTCTGATACCCCAAAGCCTTCACTCCAGATAATTATCCTACTCTCTTCATTCTCTCGATTATCCAACTTTTACTACATTCGGTGTATTCCACCCCTACTTATCCATGGACTCTAACATTCCCCACTCACCCCATTCAAACATGTCAAACTCTGCTGAAAATTTAAATACTTCATTCCCACTGGTTCTCAATTGTCGATATCACAACGGACAACCTCCACAAAATCCAGCAGGTTTATCAAAAATCAAGATCATTCCCCCTTCCTGATTCTAGATTGACTCTACTGAATCATGTCATTATTTTCCAAGTGTCTAGTTGCCACATTCCTCACAAAAGGTTCCAAAGTTTTTCTCACAGCTTACACTGCTTATAGTCCAACAGGTTTAATTGGAAGAACACTAGCTTTCGGAGCGACGCTCCTTCATCAGGTGATAGTGGAGGACTCGATCGTAACACAGAATTTATAGCAAATGTTCACAGTGTGATGTAACTGAAATCATACATTGAAAAACTGATATTCTGTTAAGCCGTTCATCTGTTAGAATACAGTGATAATTTCACTTCTTTCATGTGTAAATCACAAACTTTTTTTAAAGCTGCCTTCTCAGGTTAGCTGTTAACAATGGTGATAGCTAGACAATATGTTGAAGGTGTTACAGGGTTACATTGTACATTGTTCAAAAACTGCATGCATTCATGTAGAACTCTGAGCTCAAAAACTGCACGACTTTATGAAAAACTCCGTTATCTCACTTTTTACATGAGAAGCAAAAGGCATAGAGAGAGAACACAGGAGGCTCACACCTTCAACATATTGTCTAGCTATCACCATTGTTAACAGCTAACCCAAGAATACAACTTAAAAAAAAGCATTGTGATTTACACATGAACGAAGTGAAACTATCAGTGTATTCTGACAGATGAAAGGCTAAACAGATAATCAATTTTTAATGTATAATTTCAGTTACATCACACTGTAAATTTTTGCAATTAATTCTGTGTTATGATTGAGACCTCCACTATCACCTGATGAAGGAGAGTCCCTCCGAAAGCTAGCGTGCTTCCAATTAAACCTGGTGGACTATAACTTGGTGTTGTGTGATTTTTAACTTGGTGTACAATAGCTGCTTTCCAGTCTGGAGGATCCTTTCCAGAATCTAACCAGCTTTGAAGAACAATCAGTAAATTCTTTCACTCGCTGTCCTGCCACCTCCTCAATAGTTAGGTATGTAGCTCATCAGATGCAGCATAATACCAAACTTAAATCCAATAAGATGTTGAAAGACATATCTTTTATTCATTCTAATTACCTACTGTTCCTCATTTTCACCGATCACTCTGTACACTTGTGTTTCTGGAAGTTTCTTTCTGTATCATCCTCAGCGAGATGGACACAATATAATGTTTTCAGTGGAGAGGTGGGTTCTGTCAGCCAGTGAATATATCGGAGGACTGCATCCAGTGATGATGGATATGTTAATCACGCCTGCCTGGAATGTTCCAGAGCTAATCCAGTTGAATTCATGTTGAGCATCTGCACAGTCCTGTCAGTGGTGTGAGGCTACACAGTATACTGAAGGAGGGGACACAGCTCAGTGACCACCTCAATTTTGAAACAAACTGGTTTCATACCTTGACTCCTGGTCCAACTTAGACAAATGTCCCGGGAAATCCCAGGAAAGATATTGCACTGTCCTGCACCACCCGATTGATACAGATTCCCTTCTGTGGAGCCCCATCTCCATTAGTTTAACATGGACCCAGACACTTTGTAAATGCAGTGTATAGAGGTGGGGGTCACCAGACCCAGCAGCTGACAATACAAACCCAAGATAAGCATCCACAGAAACTCCACTGATTTTCCAATGAATGGAATGGGTCAATTCCCCACACGGAACGTGTGCGCGCTCAGTGTTGAAAACTATTTCCATTCCTGAGTTTCTCTTCCTGGCTGAGAAAGCCGTTGCATCTCTTCACACTCCCACACTAACAGTTTCTCTCTACAAAGAAGCAGTTGACAATGTAACATTACCTTTCTCTATATCTCAGCAACTATAAGGGCAGCACCAGTATGGCTAATGGATTTGATCATCACACTCAGAGAAGAGAGGTACAGGGAACCTAACTCACTTTTAACAGGGACAAATCTAAATGGATGCGATATTCAGGAATATGGGAAAATGGGGAAATGTGAGAATAACTTTCCATTTTGTTTTCCTTTCAGTCCATCATCAGAAATCCCTTTGCTCACTTGTCATTTCCTTTCCTCTCTTTTTCTGGCCATTTCTCCATCTATTCAATTTAAACCTGTCCCCCACCTCTCTCTCCAACCCAACCCTCCATGATACCAGGATAAATAATAATATTTCCCAGTTTGCTTTCAGATGTGAAGCAGGGTCACTGGACTCAAACTGTTACCCGCATTTTTCCTGACAGAGGCTGCCATACCTGCAAGATTCTCCAACACTTTCAGACGCTGGAAAATTTTATTTTCGATCTCTAGCACCCAGCGTTCCTTAGTTTATTTCACCTTAAATGCTGTTGTTTCTCGGGATGCCAGCACCATGGGCAAGCGCAGCATTTGTTGTCAATCACGTATTGTCCTTGACTACGTAGCCATTTGTCAAGACAAAATGGAGCCAACAATTTTGTTGGGAGTCTGAAGTCACACTGAGCTCAGACTGGGTAATAATATTAAGTTTTTTGAGCAAAAACTATGAGTGAAATAATAAAAATAAATCTTTACGGTTTCTGGTTGCCATGAGTGCAATTAGGTTTCATTCCAATTTTTGTCATTCGAATTTAAGCTCTGTCATCGGCTGTGGTCGATTTTAAATACAGCCTTGGAGTCACAGCCCCTGCCTCTGAATTACCTGCCTAGTTACATGATCACTCTGATACAGAGTACTTATTGCCTAGTCGGTATTCCCAAATTCCTGCCAGAGACAGATGGCGGGAAAATCCATTTTTTCTTCCCTTTTCTTCGCTTTCTATATTCATACAGTCATATCGCATGCAAACACATTCTTTGATCCAACTTGTCCATGCCGGCCAGGTTTTCCTAAATTACATTATGTCCATCTGCTTGCATTTGGCCCATTTGCCTCTAAACAGTCCCCATTCACGTGTTTGTCCAAATGTCTTTTAAATGTTGGAGCTGCCAGTCTTCCTCTGGCAGCTCATTCCATCACCATGTCACTCTCTGTGTAAAAAGAAAGTTTCCTCTTCCTCCCTTTTAAATATTCCCTCTTCCACCATAAACCCATGGCTCTATGATTTAATTTTCCTAGCCTGTGGAAAAGACCTTGGCTTTTCACCCTGCCCAAGCCTCCCCTGATTTTGCAAATTTCTATAATGTCACCCCTCAACCTCCTACACTCCATCTGATACTAACTTCAAGAACAAGCACTTAAAGATCAGCCCTCCAAATTTGAAACAATGTTAAAAGTGACGGGTAAACAACACTCAGCCCAAGCTTCATACTGTTATTTGTTTTCTTCTTTATGTTACAATAACGAGCCAGCATGAAAATCTAACTAGAGCCAATAAGCCGTCAAGCACCTGAATGTCTTTGTCTAATGGTGGTGATCTCTACGGTGAAAGTGTATCTCTGGCCAGATCTGTATAATACCACTTATTCAACATTCTCCCTCCTGGCCTCCCTATGACCTTATGTGGTTGTTTCTTCTTTATGTTGCACTCAATAGAGAGAATCCCTTTCCCCCAGTCACATCTTAATTTAAACTCATTTTATGTCATCTTCTCATTCACCACTGCTAAAAGCCTGTTTACCTTTTGCCACACCCTCTTTTTCCTGTCACCTACCATTCACCTCTGGCAAGGGACTAAAATACCCAGTGTCCAATCCTTTTCAGTTCTGAAGAAGTGTCACACTGGACTTGAAACGCTAACTCTGTTTCTCTGTCTCTGCAGATGCTACCAGACCTGCTGAGTTTCTCCAGAAATGAATAGGCACAGCACAAATTTTCAATTAAACAAATAACTATGAATACTTGAAATAAAAATTCACAAATTGCTGTAGAAACTGGGAGCTTTGCCGAAGGGTCACTGGACCCAAAAGATGAACTCAGCTTTCACTCCACAAGATGCAGAGATACCTGCTTAGTGTATTCAGCAATTTCTGCTTTTGAACATTTTCCAAAGACGTATGTCGAATCTGCTCAAAAGCCCTGTCCAGCACAGAGCACTGTACATTGAGAAGTGAACTAAAACAAAGTGCACAGTTTCAGTGGCTCTGAAACGACATAAGGCTGGCATCACTGGCACGACAGAGGTCTTAATCATGGTCAGGGAGAAAAACACTCGAAAAGCATTCAATTCAAACACAGAAGATATGATGATGGGAAAGAAAATGATTCATATTAATAGTTTGCACGTCAGAAACCAGGTTACGTCACTGAGTACAGGTCTGATGGGTGAATGGGTCTCGGTGTGAACTGGGGGAAAGTTTGTCGAATTGATTTGCAGATATTGCAGCTCACACTGGGTTATCATGTGATGCTGTAGATCAAGCAGGAGCGGAAGCAGCATTGCGTTCAATCACAATCCATAAAACTTTTCTTCCAGGATAATCCATCACTGTACCATTATCATCAAGCCGAGTGATGGTTCAGTGACGAGTTTGGGTGAACATACCAGAGTCAGAACCATGTGTATCTAAACCTGATGACAACCCATTAAAGCTACCGCACTTGACTGGTTACATTCCAAACAGCAGAACTACCATCTGGTGGAGAAGGGGAAATGATCCCAAGACAAACAGATAAGATCTAAACTGTGCAGGCAAGCCACATCCAGTCATCATTGTTGATGGATTAATAAACAACTTAGAGGAGAAGATAACTCCACAAATATCCCCAGCCCCGTACATCGGTGTAAAAGACAAGGATGTAGTATCTGCACCATCCTCAGCCAGAAGTGTTGAGTCGATAATCCACCTCACCCTCCTCATGATGCCCACAGAATCACAGATGCCAGTCTTCAACAAATTCGATTCGCTGCACGTGACATGAAGAAAAAGCTGAACACAGTAAATATGATAACGGCAATGGACCCGGACACAATTCCTGCAATAGGACTGAAGACTTGTGCTGCACAACAAGCCGTGTCCCTGAGGAAGCTGTTTCAGTCCAGCTCCAACTCTGAAATCTGCCTGGCCACGAGGGAAGTTCCTCAACTGTATCCAGTCCCATAACAAGGGAATGATTTCAGTCTGACCATTTACCATGCTTTCAGTCCCGTCGCGATTACCATATTGGTGGGAGTTATTTTTGACAGAGCTGTCATACAGCACAGAAATAATGTGCTCAGTTTAGTGAGTTTTCTAAATTTCACTATGATCACTCTCATTCTGTGAAAGTCTAAAGAACACAGGCCGAGTTTCCACATCAGGCAATCTCACCATCTGAGGGACGAATCTGGAGAATGTCCATTGCACACCCTCCGTGGTCTGTGTATCCTTTCTCAGATTGGGTCACCAGCACTGGTGAGGTCAATGTACAGTTTCATTAGCAAGCTGTGATACTGCTTCAACATGACCTTCAGACTATGTTATGATTCTCTTAAATGAAGGCGAACCTTACTTTAACTTTCCACTTCGATATATACCTCCAATTACCATTCACATTACTTTATTTATGGATTCACTGCATGAGGTCTTATAAAAAAAGCCTTCTGAAAATCGAAATATGTCATTTCTATGTTGCAATAAACAAGTTCAAATCATTCTGAAGTTTGTCAAGGATGAAGACTCTGTCAGAATCTGTCAGAGCATATTGATTCTCTCCAATGTTGCTGTTAATTTCTAAATGTCCAATATCACATCCTACATAATAGGTTCCATCGGTTTCATTACAGATGTCAAGTTAATTGGTCTGCAGTTCTCCACACGATCTCTTCTTCCCTTTGCAGATGCTTAATCCCTTCCATTCATCTCCAATGCTTGGAACACATTTACTAACTTCTAGCCTCTGCAGAATGTACAGGAAAAAACAGTGATCGACAGCACAATTAATGCGTCTACTGATGATTTATTTCTAATATTTTGATACGAAGTACAACTGGCTCATCAGACTTAGCAATGCTCAATCCAGCTACAATACTACTATGCTAGCCTTCAACTACTACCTTGTTATTGACATGAATTGACTTTATGTCTTCAGTTCCACAAATTCCATGTGATCACTTATTATTTCTCAGCGATTTTCTGGATCTTCCTCCGTGATGACAGATGCAAAGTAACTGCTTACTTTCTTGGTCATTTCCCTGTTCTCCACAATCACCTCTCGTCTCCTGATTACAAAATTCCACATTTGACCTTACTTTTATTTTGTTTTCTTTGCAATACAGATCGTAGATTTATGTTGTCTTTGTGTTCTTCTTTCACAGAATCATTAAAAACCCACAGTGTGGAAAAGGCCCTTGGGCCCAACAGGTCCACCCTGCCCCTCCGAAGAGTAACCACCCAGATTCATTTCCATCCAATTCTACATTTTGCGACTGATGCACCTAATCTACACATTCCTGAACACTTTGGGCAAATAAGCATGGCCAATTCATCTAACCTGTAAATCTTTGGACTGTGGAAGGAAACCAGAGTACCAGGAGGAAACCCACACAGGCACAGGGAGAATATACAAACTCCACACAAACAAATTTCTGAGAATTCTCCGGTTGCCACAATGTCTAAAATTCTTCTGAACTCACTTCCTATGATTAATATAATCTTTAATTTATTATGTTAGCCTCCATTAAGTCACTTGCTCTTTCTTTGGTGATTCTACCTTAAAGAAGTAGACATATTTTTCAGACATTGCAGGATTTCTGTAGATCTCCCGGTCCTGATCACATGTATCCAGGAACACAGCAAGAGGGGAGAGAAGATATTGCAGGGGCCCTGGCTGATCCTTTTGCATCATCGCTGCCCATGGGGGAGGTCCCGGAAGACTTAAGGGTAGTGAACGTTTTGACCTTGTTCAAGGAGGGCTGCGAAGAAGAACCTGTGAACTATAGACCAGTTAGCTTAACAACTGTGACATGTAATTTCCTTGAGAAGATTTTGAGAGATAAGATATGCATGCATTTGAAAAGACACGGTTTCATAAGGAGCAGTCAGCACTGCTTTGTGCATAGGATATCATGGCTCACAATTCGTTAGCGTTATTTTGAAGAAGTGACATGGAATGTTGATGAGGGTAGATGGTAGTCGTATTCTATCTAGATTTCAGAAAGCTTTTGGTAAGGTTCAACATGATAGGCTGCTCTGAAAGGTTCGATGGCGTGGAATCCAGGGGGATCTGGCAAATTGGACATTCAATGGGCTTGATGGTAGAAAGCAGAGGCTAATACTGGAAGGATGCTTCTTGGACTTGAGGCCTGTGATTAGTAGAGTGTCTCAGGTGTCGGTGATAGACCTATTACTGTTTGTTATCCATATCAATGATTTGGATGAGAATGTGCAAAGCATGATTCGTAATTAGGCTGATGACAATAAAATGGGCAATACTGTGAACAGTGAGAAAGGTTATCAGAAATTGCAGCAGGACATTGATCAGCTGGGGAAGTGGGACGAGAAATGGCAAATGGAGATTAATATATATGGGGTGTTGCATTTTGGAAAGTCAAATCCAGGTTGGCGCTTCGTGGTGAATGTTAGACTCTGAAGGAATACAGAAGAACAGAGGGACAATGGAGCTCAGGTCCTTGGTTCTCTGAAAGTAGTTGCACGTAGATACAGCAGTGAAAAAGGCTTTTGGCACACTGGCCTTCATCAGTCAGGGCATTGAGTATACATGTTGGCGAGTTATATTGCAGTTGTACAGGACGCTGGTGAGGCATGCACTTGGAAGATTGTGTTCGGTTTTGTTCAGTTTGCCGTAGGAAGGATGCGATTAAACTGGAAAGAGGACTGAAGAAATTTACAAGGATGTTGCCAGTACTGGATGGTCTGAGTTGTACGGAGAGTTTGGACCGGCCAGAATATTTTCCTTTGAGTGTAAGAAACTGAGGGGAAATCGTATAGAAAAGTATAAAATAATGGGATGCATGGATAAGGTGAATGCACTCATTCTTTTTGCCAGTTTTGGGCATCGAGGTCTAAAGGACATCAGGTTAGAGGTGAAAGAATAAAAAGGATCCTGAGCGCCAACTTTTTTCAGGCAGAGGTTGGTACACATACGGAATTAGCAGACAACGGTTTTGTTGAGGCAAGCACATTAACAACGTTCAAAAGGCTTTTAGACAAATATGTGGATAGGAAAGCTTTAGAAGAATAAGGGCAAGGACAGGGAAATTTAATGAGCAGGATGGACGTTTTGGTCGGCACGGACCACTTTGGTCCAAAGGGCCTGTGTCCAAGCAGCAGGGCTCCATGGTTCTATGACTCTAACAACCATTGCATGTCCATCACTTCATGCTCAAACATTAGATATTGCAGGCGCTGTACAAAATATAACATATTAACGTCTCTATTCCTCAGAGCAAGATTACTAATGAGTCATTCTGACCACACAACACCAAATCTGAAATAACCTGCTCTCCTGTTTGAGTTATAACATACTCTTCAACCAACCTGTTATACGCTTATAGAATTTATTATTCACAAAATTAGCAGTCGCTTAGTTAACGCAGTTTAGATGCAATTTAAGATCATGCAATAATACTGCAGCACCCTCAGTATTTGCATCTCTAATTTCCAGAGTATACAATGCACAGAATTTACAAGAGAGCATTTGTTTAGATACAATGCTTGTTCTCCTTCCTATTTGTAAGATCCACCCAAACTGATTCTGTGTAATCTGAGGGATATCGTCAGTGGCGTTATTAGTGATATACTTGGACAAGACATTCGGTGAGGGTCACCTCGACACTGACATGATCTGAAGAAATGACCAATATCACAGGACAAGTATCAATATCCTGTCAACTCTGTCAGGTTAACTGTTACCCTACTCTCTCTGTTCCCTTACACTCACTACCTGTTATAGCACCTACCCCATAACAAGGCTTACACTCTATCTCCAAATCAGGCTCACGCACTACCACTCTCACTATTGAATTCAGCACCTTTCCCACGCCACCCCCAACCCACGCTCTCTCTCTACCTCCACTATACTCCCAACACTAATAACACTGCATGGATATAACACTGTGGACTGACTCCCTCCGGACACGTCACCATTTCCCCTCCCCCTCCACATAAACCAGCTCTAAGAGCAGGGCCACACCCCCCCGCCATCACTCCTCCCCGCCATTCTCCCATTCCAGGAGATATGGACTGTAATAGGAGAGAAAGGACCAAGCCAGATGGTGGAGCACCCGATATCTGACCCATCCTCCAGCCAACCCCACCTCCCCCCTCCCTGGCATGTGGGGAGGACCCTGGTACGAGCCGGAGTGGACCGGGAGTGACGTATGGAGATTCCGTGACATCCATGTCCCTCCAACTGAGTAAAAAACAATGTTCAGTGAAGGGCAATTCGCATTTTAGCCACTCCGTCTGTTCTCAAATTTTCTCCCTCCCCCAAAACAACAAATATCTCTTTGCAATGAGATACAGACACAAAAATATTCAGAGACATATGTAAACACCCTAATACACTAACACTCACGGTACTTACACAGAGATAGAACCGCACACAAGTAGTGGCATACGGGAACATAGTCATAGAACATAGAACATAGAAAGATACAGCGCAGTACAGGCCCTTCGGCCCTCGATGTTGCGCCGACCAAAGCCTACCTAACCTAAACTAGCCCAATAACCTCCATATGCTTATCCAATGCCCACTTAAATGACCATAAAGAGGGAGAGTCCACCACTGCTACTGGCAGGGCACTCACAACCCGCTGAGTAAAGAATGTACCCCTGACATCTGTCCTATACCTACCTCCCCTTAATTTAAAGCTGTGTCCCCTAGTAACAGCTGACTCCATTATCGGAAAAAGGTTCTCACTGTCAACCCTATCTAAACCCCTAATCATCTTGTACAACTCTATCAAATCTCCCCTAAACCTCTAAATCATTAGAAAATACACAGTTGTGCACTGGAAATGCCGGCAGAACCACAACAATTGATCATAATACATTTGTGGGAAAAACTAAGGACAAAAATGCCAGATTGTTTAGATGGAGCTTGTTGTTGCGGCCATTCAATCTGACAATTGTGCATGTGGAAGGTTGCGAAAGAGTGAAAGCTGATGAGTTATTGAGACGCGAATGAAATACGGAGGTGTTCGGTGGTGGGTATACCACGGCCTGAATTTGAAAGGGTTTGTGCATGTTTGAATGTTTACTGTTAGCATAGTGTATCTGTCTGTTTTGAGACTACTAACTGGGTTTGAAGGGTTAAAAATGCAGCTATCTTTTAGCATTGATGGTTCTTTTTTTTAGTGGGGGGAGACATGTCACAAAGCAAGTCCCTTATTTGTCAAAAAGCTGTTCCTTGGCTCAAGGAGACTCCATCCTTGGTTTTTTTCGCAGGGACAATAAAACGTGGCCAAGCTCCTATCAGTCTGGTTTGGTACAGAGATGAAAAGGATTTTTAGAGGCCTTTTGTTTATATGGAAACAGATGAGACTTCAGGCCAAAGTGGTCATGCTTTATAAGCGACCAGTATAATGAACGGAGAGTGGTGAGCTCTTTTAGCTGAACTTGCTGAGCTGAATTGAGCTGAGCAGTTTTCAGTTGAGTTTTGAACTAGGAAGTTCATCTGGGAGCTGTGTGGAAACTCTCTCTCTTTTGTGACCTTCAATTTCAACCTGGAAGTATTTGTTCCATTTGTACTGGTTTTTATTGGGAGTTTGATTATTGGGACAGTTGTGTATGCTCGGAACAGCATAATTAGGTATAGTTGAATTAGGTTGAATTCCATCGTGATTCTTTATTCTGTTCTTTGTGTTTCATTGTGTAATTTAATGACTAAAGTTTTTGTCTGTTTTAAAATGTAGTAGACATCCTAGCTAAATTATTCCTATTTCAATTCTCTTTCCCAGTCCCTTTCCAATATGGCCATCCTTGGCGTCCTCCATTGCCACAATGAACCAAACCATGATTTGGAAGAACAAGATCTCATCTGTCTCCTCTGCAGCCTACACCCCGGGGACTAAACACTGAATTCTCCAATTGCAAATAACCTCCCTTCCAATTCCCCGACCCCCTTCCCAGACACTCCCCTCCATTCCATTCCTCTAAGCAAGCTTTTGTCCAGCTACCTACCAACTGGACTCAGCCATCCCATCACCAACCCGCTGATACCCTTGATCTGTGTTCACTTATCCCCCACATCGTCACTCTGCCTCCTCCTCCCTCACCCGCCACTTTATCTATAGACTCCCTTACTCCCATCCACAGTCCTGATGAATGGTTATATCCAAGGCGTTCACTTCTCAAGTATTGATGCTGCCTTACTTATTTTGTTCTTCCAGCTTCCTGCGTGTGTATTTTGTATTCCAACATCTACTGTCTTTTTTTGAATTGTTTTCTTGTGTAATAGGCAGGAGTGAGTGAACGCATTGCGCCTCTTGTTATCCAACAGATCAGATGGGCGGAATGGCTTTCTTATATTACTGTGAAACCAGCTAGAGTTGCTGAAGGAGTTCCTCTTTCTTTTAACCATGGAAATATTTAATGTCCAACAGTGGTGACGGTTAGGACCAGACAGTTGGGGAGGCCAAAGCACTGAAATGTTTGCGGGGTGCGAGTGGGTGTCAGTGGATTTTGACCCGTCAGAGAGTCGAGGGCTACAAAGAATTGGGCATAAAAGAGTAATTGCGGCCGAGTACAGATCAGCCCTGACTTCCTGAATGGAAGTGCAGGTCTGATGGGCTATGTAGCCTGGTTTTATTCCAGTAAACCACATAGTCCAGTCACTTGGCGGCGTCTTCCATTTCCTGTGTTACTGACTTCAAGTAGCTGAATAGACTGATCCTGTTGCTGTGTAACTGGATACTGGTGCTGCATGATCTGGTTACAGTTTTATAGGCCCGGGGGGTTTATTGGCCTCCTCCTGTAATTGTATATCAGGCTCCAGGGGCTGAAAGGCCTCATTTTGTTCTGGTGTAATTGAAATCCATATTGACTTAATCTACCGCCCTTGGAGAAAGTGAGCACGGCAGTTGCTGGAGATCAGTGTCGAAAAGTGTGGTACTGGAAAAACACGGTGGGACAGGCAGCATCACAGGAGCAGGAGAATCGATGTATTGGACGTTCCTGATGAAGGGCCTATGTCCGAAAGATACATCTCTTGCCCCTCAAATGCTGCCTGACCTGCTGTGTTTTTACAATATCACATGTTTCGACGTCTACTGCCGCACACAATTCAATCTTCCTGGTCACTTCATCCAATTACATTAAGAAAATTGTCAAGCACAAATTTTCTCGCACAAAGCCGCACTTACTATTCCTAATCAAAGCCTGTCTTTCTACATGCATGTACATCTTATCCCTCAGAACCTTCTCAAGTAACTTACCTACCACGGATGTTGAACCTACTGACCTGTAGTTCCAAGGCTTTTTTTGTGCAGTTCTCCTTGAATAAGGGCATGGCATTTGCTACCCTCCAGTCTTCCGGGACGTCCACTGTGTTCAGTGATGATCAACATTATAGTCCAAGGTCGCCGAAAATTCTTCTGGAGCCACTTGAGGTGTTCTTGGATATATCGGGTAAGGACCATGAGATTTATCCACTTTCAAACATTCTAGTACGTCCAAATCTCCTCTACTATGACATGGATTTTCCCTAAGATATCACGACTAACTTCCTCAAGTTCTCAAGTCATCATGTCTTTCTCCACGGTAAACATAGAGTAGAAATATTCGTCGAGGATTTCACCCATCTCTTATAGTTCCACACATACTTCTCCACATTGGTCTTTGATGGGTCCTATTTTCTCTCCAGTTATTGCTTTTTCTTTTAATATACTTAAGTACCTTTTTGGATTCATCCTAATCTTCTCAGCCGAGGCTTTTTCTTGCTCCCTTTTCACCCGACTGATGTCCTTCTTCAGTAAAATCCTGTATCTCTTATATACCTCCAGGGATTCCCTTGATCCCAGCGGCCTAAAACTGAGCCAAGCCCGAAGTTCGAACATGAACCTGTTGACCAGTTTTGTCCCTCTCCATAACTATATGAAAACTAATAGAACTATGGTTACTGGTCCCAAAGAGTTCCTCCACTATTAATTCAGTCACCTGTCCAGCCCTATTTCCTAAGAAAAGTTCGAGTTTTGCCCCTTCCCGAGTAGGACACTCTATATGCTGCTTGAGGAAACGTTCCTGATGCATTTAACTGATTCTATGTCATCAAATCCCTTAATGCTCTGGCCGTTCCAGTCTGTATTAGAAAAATTAAAATCCCCTAGTATGATAACCCTATTGCTCCTGCAGGTCTCCCCTCTCTCCCTGCATATTTGTTACTCTCATTCTTGTTGACTCTTTGGGGGCCTATATTACAACCTCAACACCTCACCATTCCATTCCTATTTCTTAACTCCACCCACAGAGCCTCATTGGGTGATCCATCAGTTATTTTATCTCTGATTACTGCTGTGGTACTCCCCTTCATCAGAAATGCAACTCCCCCTCCCCTCCTTCCACCATCTCTGTCTCACCTAAAGCACCTGTTCCCTAGCACATTAAGCTGTCAGTCCTTTCCATCACTTAGCCATATTTCTGTAATGGCTATAATATCCCAGTCCCACCTACATATCCACACCCTGAGTTCATCGGCCTTACCTGTCAGCCCTCGTGTATCGAAACAGATGCAATTCAATCCAAAAGGCACTACTTACTCTGTCGTTTTCCAGCCTAACCTTCCTATTTCTGATTATTGTATCTCCTTCCACTTGCCTCCCTGCTCTTGAGGATATGACCACTTGCTAATCTAGTTTAAACCCTCCCTTGTAACCCGAGCAAAACTGGCCGCAAGAGATATTGGAATCCCCTTCAGTGCAAGTCTCTGACGTTAATCTCCCTCTCTGGACATTATCACTGTCAAGGTATTTTTAAAGAATGATTCTCCTAGCTCTCTGTAGTTATGCTGCAGGACCTCATCCCTATTTCTATGGATATCATTTGTGCCAACATGCATAATGATTTCTGCTCACCCTCCCCCTTGAGAATGTTCTGCAGCCAATTGGAGACATCCTGGACCCTAGCACCTGGGAGGTAACGCACCATCCTGGATTCCCGTTTGCGACCACAGAATCTTTGATCTGTCCCATTAACAATCGACCCTCTTAACTTTAACGCCCTGTTTACCTTTACACTTTTCCGCTGTGCCCAAGAGCCAGTGGTCGTAAAACCAACCTGGCAACTGTTGCTTTCCCCTGAACGGACATTGCGCCCAACAATCCAAAATGGTCTACTTGTTTTCGAGGGTAATAGCCACAGGGGATTCCTGCAATCCCTGCCTACTACCTTTGTCATTCCTGGTGGTCGCCCATCTACTCTCTGCCTGGAACATGACAGGAAGCAAGGAACGCCTGTTAGATTAAATTGTGTTCATTTAAATACAACAGGACTGACATAAAAGGCTAATGAACTCAGGACGATGAATGTTGGACGGAAATATTACAGTCATTAAAGAAACATAACTAGGGGCGTGTCTATGAATTTGTCAGTATCTCGGATGATCCTCAGTGCATCCTAGATTAGATTACCTACAGTGTGTAAACAGGCCCTTCGGTCCAACAAGTTCACACCTACCCACCGAAGAGCAGCCCACCCAGACCCACTCCCCTACACGCAACACTACGGGTAATTAAGCATGAAAAATTCACCTAACCTGCACATCTTTGGACAGTGGGAGGAAACCGCAGCACCCAGAGGAAACCAATGCAGACACAGGGAGAATGTGCAAACTCCACGCAGACAGTTGCCCGAGGCGGGATTTGAACCTTGATCACTGGTGCTCTGAGGTAGCTGTGCTAACCCATGATCCACCTTGCCGCCCAGCGTCGCTCCCTAACACGGTCTCCCAGGAGCTGAAGCTGGGTGCAGTGCCCACACGTGTAGCCATCAGGGATGGTTGAATTCTCACTGAGCTACCACATCTCACAAGATGGAGCGTGCAACTGCCCTAAATGCCATCTCGACTGCTGTAACAATAAAGTTAAAAGGACTTTATTTGAGTTTACCTGTACATGTCGCTGAGCTGAGCTATCCGAATCCTCTCATGTCCAAGCTTTCCTGCTTACTCTGCTACCAACGGCATCTCTACTCCTCCAAATTTAATTTTGGTAAGTGAAGGAAGGAGACATGACAGTGATGTAGTGTTTAGGTCTTCAGCACTCCTTGACACCTGGCCCCATACTACCTGCTCCCCAGTGCAGGTCTGCTCTTGGCCTTGGAGGGTGTCTTGCTGACGTCTTTCTTCTGGTAGTGGTGATTGTGTCGATGCAAATCCTCACCCTAACAGGCAACCCGTGTTATCGCAGTCCTCTCGTACTTTCTGCCCATTTGTATTGTGTTTATGAATTCCTTGAATCCCTCGATTGCATTCCAAACTGTGTCTCACTCCATAGTTAGAGAGGTTGATGTTCTTGTGAATACAAGTTTGTTGGAAAAGAACACCATTAGACATAGGGGCAACAATATGTCTATCCGCTCACTGAGTCTGCTTTTCCTTGGATTAGGTTATATTATTTTGTTAATCCCCCATTCCACTTTCCTGTCATTTTCCCGTAACGCTTGTATAAAAATCTGTCTGTCTCAGCCTTGAAGATATTTAGTGATCCAGCCTCTGCAGCCCTCCGAATTTTATACAATTGTTTCCCTCTCACTGATTTGAGACTTAATGGTTTTTAATCTGGTGATTTACCCACTCCATCTTGCATAATATTCCGATTCTTCCTCAGCTCCTGTGTCAATTTGCTCAAGGGTCAAACGGTCACTCTCCCTGGATCCAGGAACTGCTTCTCCAAACTGAAGACCGATTCGGCGGGTGTGTTTAACATATTCTCTGGTTCTGTGAACAGGCTGTCCCCTTAGTCTCTAAAACTCCCATTCTTTCCCGCGTTATCCTCTTTCCCTTAATAAACCAAAAAAAAATGACTGTGGATTCTTGCTAATCTTACCCGTTAATGTTTTATCACCCCTCTTTCTGCTCTTCCACTGATTGTTTAAGTTTAGCCCTCCACTTGCTATATTCTTTTAGGACCTTCATTGACCTGCTCACTTGGTACCAGATTTAAGCTTCTCTTTCCCTTTTCATCCTGTTCGGCATTTGTGTCGACGTCTGATGTTCTCTGGGTTTGTTTTCCTAAATTTTATCTTTGGTGTAACATGCTGGACCGACACTGTCATCAATTCAATTTTAGTCAAATGATGCCCCCACCCACGCCCCACCTTGTTCTGCTACAGTTTCACCCAGAAATAACTGCACTTTGGCCGGATCCTGTCATTTGTTTCCATAAAATCTGTCTCCTCAATGCAAAAAGGTCTTATGTTTCTAACGTTTATGGGGTCTTTTCCTTCGCAAAGTCAAAATGTGTGATATCACATTCACTGGTCCTATAATGCTCTCCCACTTCCGCCTGGAACAGCTGACTGGCTTTATTCCCAACAGTGAGGCCCAGCACTGCACGGCCCATTGTTTAAGCTGCTCTATGTTGATATAAGAAGCTCTCTGGAATAAATTTAAAAACATCTGCCCCTCTTAAAAATTTATCACTGACCGAATGATTGTTTGGAATTGAAATACCTGAATATAACTATCCTATTATTGTTTTACACACCTCAAAAACTTGGTTTTATACCTGCTCCCGTACTGTCCTTTATCTGGGTGTCTATAATATATCCCTAGCCGTGTTTCTGTCATGGTTTTGATCCTGAGCTCGAACCACCAAGCCTCTTTAGAAGATCCTTTCAAGATATCGTACCTTCTTACGCCAGTAACTAACTCCATAATTAATAAGGTAATACCACCTCCTCTTTTACCCTCTCTTCTGTCCTGACTCTTGTTCTGGTACCACAGAATATTGAGTTGCTAGCCCCGACGTCCCTCAAACACATCTATGTAATAGCAAAAATGTCACACTTCCACATGTCACCTCGTTTCCTTATCATATCTGTCTGTCTGATAATTTTACCAGCATCAAGGTAAAGCAGATCCAAGCTGGAATATATCACCTGGAATACTCAGTACTTCGGGGTTCTTCAGTCATTCACTGTTCGTTATCAACCTGTCCAATTCATGAACCAAAACTGTAACTCTGGGACTGAATGAATATTTGTTGAATTTGAAATTCCTTTTTAGTAAATGTGTTCATCAAATGCAACTTTCCAGAACTGAACAGTCAGCTCCAGATACAACGAGTTTCTGCTGATTAGTTCCCTGCTCAGTGTGCAGAGGGGACAGCCCTCAGTGATGGAGAAAGTGAGGACTGGTGATCAGAGTCGAAAATTGTGGCGCTGGAAAAGCACAGCAGTCAGGCTGCATCTGAGGAGCAGCAGAGTCGAAGCTTCCCATGTTTTCCATTCCATAATACACAGGATATTAGGAACCATACTTGCTCAGGAAGGCAGCACTGTACAGAGCCCTGAAATGGAAAGCTGTCAATCATTTGGTTGGACAGGGAGTAAAAAGTTGAGGTGAATAACAGACTGTTTGAAGTACAAAGATAAGGATAGATAAATCCCTCAGCCAGACGGGAAATACTCTAGGTTACTACAGGAAGAGAGGGAAGAGATTTCTGTGCCTTTGTCGATGGTCTTTGCACCTTCACTCTCCATTGGAGTAGCGACGGTTGATTGGAGGGTGGTAAAAGTAGTCCTTTGTTCAGGCAAAGAAAGAGGGATTTTCCTGAGAATGACAGACAAGTCAGTCTTACATCAGTATTGGGCAAACTATTGGAGAGGATTCTTGAAAAACAAGGTTTGATTAGAAATAGTCAGCATGGATTTATATGGGGCAGGTCATACCTCACAACTCTTATTGGATTATTTGAGGATGGGATGAAGCACACTGAAGAAGGTAGAGCAGTGAATGCCGAGTGCATGGATTTTAACAAGGTGTTTGATAAACTTCCCCGTGGTAGTTTAATTCAGAATGTAAGGAGGCATGGTATACAGGGAGACCTATCTGCCTGGATACAGAATTGGCTAACCCATAGAATACAGAGGGCGGTGGTAAATGGGAAGTATTCAGTGTGGAACTAGGTGAGCAGTGGTGTTCCGTAAGGATCGGTTCTGGCACCTCTGCTGTTTGTGATTTTCATAAATGACGAGGATGACGAAGTGGAAGGGTAGGTTAGTAAGTTTGATGATGGAACACAGGTTGGTGGAACTGTGGATAGGGCTGTTGTAGTTTGCAACAGGAACATTGACAGGATGCAATACCCAGCTGCGAAGTGGCAGATGGTGTTCAAAATGGAAAATGGGATACGATTCATTATGGAAAATCGAATTTGAATGCAGAATACATGGTTAAAGGCAGGATTCTTCCATTGTGGAGGAACAAGGGAATCATATGGTTCATGACATAGCTCCCACAAAGTTGCTACCCAGGTTAATAAGGTTGTTAAGGATGTGTTTGATGTGTTCATTTGCCGAGGGATTGAGTTTAACAGCTGCGAGGTTATGCTGCTACTCTATGGAGCCCTGGTGAGACCAACTTAGAATATTGTGATCTGCTCTGGTTGCCTCGTTATAGGAAAGACGTGGAAGCTTTGGTGAGGGTGCTGAGGAGATTTATCAAGATGTTGCCTGGACTGGAGGGCATGTCATACAAAGAAAATTTGAGGGAGCTAGGGTGTTTTTCTCATTGGAACGAAGAAGAATGGAACGTGACTTGACAGGGGTGTTCAGGATGATGAGAGACATCGATAGAGTGGATAGCCATTTACTTTCTGCCAGGGTGGAAATGACTCTCGACGGAGTATGATTTTAAGGTAATTGAAGGAAGGTTTAGGGGTGATGTCAGAGGTAGGTTCTTTCATAGAGGGGTGGGTGTGTAAAATGAACAGCCAGCAGTTGTAGTAATGTCAATTATATTAGGGATATATAATTGGATAGGCACATGAATGATAGTATAATGAAAGGTATGTATGTTCGTTTGATCTTAGAGTAGGATCAAAGGTCGACAGAACGTCAAAGACTGAAGGGCCTGTACAGTGCTGCACTGTTCTGCACTGTTCTGTGTTACCAGTTTCACCCAGCTTGTGGATTGTCATCAGTTGTTGAATGTGTGAGGGAATGATGTGTGTGAGATCAGGAAGCTGTGGAGCGGTGTAAGGCCAAATCCTCCATTATGGTGTGCAGTTTTACAGTCACCTGAAAGCCAGTATAATATGTGTGGTAACTTAAACCAGACACAATCCGTCAAGTTCAGTTATTAATGTGATTTTTGGATTGCCGTTTGCTGCTGGTTACTTCACATGCATTCTACTGTGTGACCCATGTAGTAATCTCTGACCATTCACCGAGATGTACAAATTTATTTTGATACTGGAGAATGTGAAGGTGACATTTTTTGGATATGGATTTAGAGGTTTCTTTGTGAGGCACAAGACACTGCAATAGATTGTCAACTTGTTAACATCTTCACCTGGGGTGCAGGTGAATGGAATCTTGGAGGCAGGTCAGATTTCATCACCGTGGGTAACTTGTATGGTGTGATTCTGGCTCTCCGTGTCAACACGTCTGCTCTCTGGGCCAGGCTCTGACTGAAGATGAATTTTAAAACTTGGTTGCTGGTCAGCAATTAGTAATTAACCTGGACAACAATTGTACCTACACTGAGATCAGTTGGAGGGTCCTCCCCCTGCCCAAGGTGGATTCCAAATTATTTGTTTTGAAGAAATGTTTGACTGACTGCCCCGAACCAGGTTAGAAACTCAATGTACAGATTTTGGAAAAGGCGACTGAGTCTCTGTGTATCTCAGGCAGCTGTGAGGTCCAAGAACACTGTAAATGATTTCAGATCTATTTGAAGCAATTTTCAGCGTAGCTCATTGCAAGGTGGTGAGTTTACTGAGCCGAACAATAGTCGGATGTTTGCTATATTCCATGAATTGGGCAAAAGTAAGATGTGAACGATAATCATTCAACTGAACTAGAATCTGTTCAATCAATTCTGTTGATTCTATATTTATGGAACTAAAATATAAACTCCTGTCAAGATTTTCTAACACAGAAATAAAGTATGTACGTTTTATTTTATCGAGGAAAGAACATACATCTTGTGGTAATCAGAATTAGACATTCAATGTCAGGATTCAAAGCAATGTTTTGCCACTCCAATATTTTTAAAGTGGTTGGTTTCTGAATGATAACATGTTCAGAATGAGCAAACGACTGAACATGCAAATAGAATTAGGGTTCTTATACATTTATATGTAAACAATCAGTTTAATTTCTCACTGAAATGTACGATCTTCAGCTATTTGCCAGCAATTTAAAAATTGCAATGATTCACCATGGACTGTGAACATTAAACTAAATAAATTATTTGCATTATCAAATTTTAGCGAGTAATAATTTGAAAACTTCCAATTTTTAGAATGAACGATGTTTAATATGAAACGTGGAGAGTAAAAAAAAGCAACGAACATGATATTGTGTCAGTGAAAAGTCAAAGCTTTCCAAAGGGTTTTGTGACAAAGCAATTATATATTTGATTTAGTAATGGGAATACAACATGTAAAATATTCATGTTCTGACTAGTAATTAGACTTCATAATGAAGCTGACCTTGCAATACTTGCATTTTAAATGCTTACGCTGCACCAAGTAATCAGATATTTGCGAGCATTTACACAGTGAAATAATTGGATACTGGCTTTTATTTACAGCTGACACATGATAGAGTACAAAACTTTAAAGTACAGGAGGAACCCTTGGCCATTACGTATGCATCAGTTCTAAAAATATCTCCCAAGCACCTCCCATTTGCCAGCCCTCTCTCTGTTGCCCGTTAAATTCATAATTTCCAAACATATATCCAGTTCTCTTTTGAATCTTCATCCTCAACTTTCCCAGCCAGTCAATTCCAATTTGTAACAACTCTCTAAATAAAGACTTTTTTCTTATTTCACTTCGAGCCCTTTTACTGACAACCTTGAAATTAGAATTCCTTGATGCTATAATGCCTACTAATCGAGTATTCTTTTTCTACTCTGCAACGTTTTTCATACTTTTGAGCACCGCAATAAATTCACATCTTTGTCTGTTCTGCTCCAGGAACAATAAGCCTTGCAAGAACTTTAACAAACACTACAACGGAAAAACAAGCAGAAAACTAGTCTCCAGGATATATGAACATCAACTAGCTACAAAAGACATGATCCCAATACGAATACCTTACGTACTGATGAGGAAGTACGCCACTTTGACTAGGTCTGCATATCCATCCCAGGACAGGCCAAACAGAGACAAGCACAAGAATTCCTGGAAACATGGCATTCCAACCGGAACTCCATCAACAAACACATCAATTTTGACTCCACCTATCATCCTCTGAGAAAAAGGGCAGGAAATGACATCATGGACACCGGTAATTACATTACCAACTCAAGGAAACCGAAACATTTAAATAGAAAGTGGGAGATAATACCAGCACTTCATTGGAGGCTCATTTACTGAGTAGTCAATGGAACAAACTAGGAACTGCCATTAGCTATTGCTTCAGAATATATCTGAGTGTTCGTGGCTGCCACCACATAGAATCATTGAATGAAAATGCGAGCCTGCATCACCAAGCGCATATCCAAAGGCTTTTTTTTTAACGTTTGTGAGATTACCTGACCAATCACCCGCCTAGGAAATGCATTCCAGACACATGCTTTTAGGGGTAGAAATGCGGCTCAGTGGTTAGCACGCCTGTCTTAGAGCGCTGGGGACACAGGTTTGATTCCAGATTTGGGTGACTGCCTGTATGGATTTTGCACATTCCTCCCATATCCGTGTGGGTTTCCTGTAGGTACTCCGATTTCCTCCCACAATCCAAAGATGTGCAGGATAAGTGAATTGGCCATGCTAAATTGCCCAAAGTGTTCAGAGGCATGTAGGTTAGGTACATTAATCAGAGGTAAATATAGGAGGAATGGGTTTGGGTGGATTACTCTTTGGAGGATCAGTGTGGACTTTTTGGGCCGAAGGGCCTGTTTCCACACATAGGAACTTTATATTCTATGTCTGTGCCACCCTCTCAGTTCAATACAGACTCCAGAAATCCCCTCTCAATAGCTGCTGTCTGTTCATTCTCTCCACACCCTTTATTCTCTTGTAAACCTGTACCATGTTCCCTCCTCAACCTTCCCTGCTTCAAAGAAAAAAGGAGCAAGTTTAGCCCTCGCTCTTCAAAGTTTGAGTTGTCACTTGTCTTGTTAATTCAGATGTGCATCCTCTCACATTTATCAGTGTTAAGCTTCATCGGCCATAAATCTGGATATTGAAATCATCTGTTTGTATCGTCCTGTAGCCTAACCCTGTCCTCCTGACTGTGAAGCACCCAACTAATCTTTGTGTCATCCGCAACATTAGTTATCATTCCACTTCCATCCATCTTCCACATTCTCACCATCATCATTTATGAATATCACAAACAAACCTTGATTTCCTTCCTGTTCTCCACATGTTGTTTACAAAGGAATAATTAAAAATTCCAGTCTCTTGTTGTTCTTATTTTGGGGAATTTACAGAGTGATGTAGTTAACACCTATTATGAGGGTGCTGAAAATACCATTTGCGACACAAAGTTAAATTCACCTTTTACACTCTGTCCCTCAGCATGTCTTATTCATAAAGCGTGTACCTAATTTAGGGAGAACTTCGGTTTGGCACCTTGCACTGGAACATTAGCCTGTTGTGTGGCGCTGTCCTTTGTAACAATAGTGAAAACTGAAGAAATTTTTCATCTGCAGGATGGACACTGATTCATTTCTTGAATCAGCTAATGTGATGAGGAAAATATTCAATTAAATTCCATGCTATGGACAAACTGCAGGAGATCAAATCATATTTTTATGTCTACCTTGGATTGGAAGCAAATATATACTGTGAAAAAAAATTCAAAAATGTTGAGAAACAACACCGGGGGGAACACGTCACCTGCATTTGATGGAGATACAAAACTACAGAGTGAATGTACAATATGATAAAGCATCAAGTGATAGAAAAAGAAGTGCATCAAATTTTAATTTTCAATGGAATCCGATCCCAATTTTCCTGAACAGTGGTGGTTTTCACCCAACCTCACTTTTCCAAAAACAAGCTTTACCCAGTCACTCAAACTTCATTAGCCATTCTTCCGCCCGTTCCTACTCTTTTTTTACACTCCTAATTCCTTTGCACGACCCCTTCTGCTGCCACATACTCTTCCACTGATGATATCTCTTCACACCCTTCTTTTGCCACTCCCACTGTAAGTTACACCAGTTCCCTAGTTACTCCCACTTCCACTGGCCATCTCTTACCCATTTTTGCTTTTCAACTGGGGTGATGGGAGCTCCTGGCTTCTGTGCTGCTATTGGTCATCAAAAATGATGAGATTGAGATGATCAATGCCCAATGTTTAATCGTGTATTTCTGTCATTGTCCAATGCACCGTGAATAGGGTGAGATATTTTCCCCATACAGAGTGGAACATTTTTTTTCTGTCTCTCTGTCACAGTGCTTAACCAAGCAGCCTCATCCCAAATAGGAAATAACTCTCCTCAGAATCAGAAGTCCATGCATCTGTTTGTCCTTAAATGTTGCGAGGACAGTGACCACATTGTTCAATAAGCCGTGTTTTATCCTTTTTGCTCTTTAGTATTTTAACTTATTTTCCAATGTCAGTTGAGGTGAGATCAGAGTAACCTCCCTTGCCATCAAAGTAGCATTTGATTCATGTAGCATCATTCCCCCTCAGCAAACTGTGGTTAATGGGAATCAGAGGAAATTCTGTGCTGGTAATTTCCTCAATGAACAATGACACCTTACCCAGAGCTATTGGGAATGACAAATAAACTCTGCCCTTGCTAGTGCCTTACAAAACCATGGATGGATTTGTTTTGTTAATAACATGAAGATACATCAGTTTTCACAGTTTGGTCTAAAGTCTCAGAAAATTAAGACTTTGCTGGTTGAGTGTCACCCCAATGAAATCAGAGCATTACAATACGGTAACGATTCAGATTATCTTCAATCATTTACTTTCTGAAGACTGGTCGTGCGGTGTCGTTGCCACTGAGATCAACATTTTCTCTGTCTAACAGCATCACATCGCATTGGCTCAAGGCTGCACCATTCCCCAATTCTACTTCATTCTCCAGCTCATTCGCCATGCTCACCAGATATACGAGGCACACAAGATGGAATAACTTAGAGATGCCTATGAGCCTCTGGAATCTGCCATACCACCATGCCCTGTGCTCTGACTCCATTCCCTCCCCCAAGCCCACCTCCTGTCGTGTATTCACCATCCCTCCTAACCTTCCACGCTCTAATGCTGCATGTTCTGTACTCAGCAAAGGTCTCAGTTTTATCCCTCTGCGCCCCCACTTTAATGAATTTCAGGCACGACAGAATGTTGAACTCCTCTTCCACCATCTTCTCCTCGGTGTCCATTTCTTTGGACAAGAGTCCACTCCCCATCCCATAGACGCTTCGCCCAGCTCCAACACTCTCCCTCCACCTGGATCCATTCCTCTGGCATTTACTTGAACTCAATATGTTCATTGATAACTTTCCATGTGAGTTTACTTGTCTTAAATTCTCTGTATTCCCCCTCTCCCTATCCAACCTATCACCCTCTGAACAGACTGTACGCTGTATGCTTCGATCCAACCCTGACTGTGTTATTCAGCCTGTGCGGATATGGGTGGTGCTGCTGTAGTCTGGTGGACTCACCTCTACATTTCAGAGGCTGAGTGCCAGCTCTCAGATACCTCCACATGTCACCTGCTGATCCATAACTCTACCATGGCACATCAGGCTATTTTATTTCCTAAATCTGACCACATTTCATCTGGAGATTCCCACTCACTGGCCCACACCTCCCACCCACCCCTACTCACCCCCACCTAACAGTCCCGAAGCTGATGGCCTTCTGATAGCAGAGTTCGCTTTTATCTCCTCCTGAAAATCCACAAACTGAACTGCCCAAGCAGACCAATTGTTTCAGCCTGCTCCTCCCATACAGAGGGGGTGTATGGATACATACGTGGTCCCAAGTTATACCTGTTTCTTCATGGGGTATGTAGGTCATTCTATTTTCAGTTCTATTCCAGCCCCCATCCATAACTCTTTCTCCAATATGTAGATATTATCATCGCTGTTGCTCCTCTCTCTTGTCCAGAATTGGAAAAGTTCGTTGTTTCCAATTTGCACCTCTCCCTCACATTCACCTCTCTACCTCTGACTCCTCCCTTCCTTTACTTGATATCTCTGCTTCTATTTCTGAGGATAGACCGGTCACTGATATCCAGTAATAACCGACCAACTCCCACAGCTACCTGGAGTATGCATCCTCACACCCTGTTTCCTGCAAAGGCTCCATTCCATTCTCTCAGTTCCTCCGTCTCCACCACATTGCTTCTGATGATGTCAACTTCAAAAATGTGGCCTCTGATATGTCCACCTTCTTCCTCACCCGAGAACTCCCCAGCACTGTTATTGACAGGGATCTCAACCAGTTCCGACCCACCTCCTGCACTTCTACCCTCAGCATCTTTCTTCCCTGCTGCAACAGCGTTAGAGTTTCCCTTATCCTTACCTAACATCCCACCAGCATTCACATGCAGAAGATCATCAGTCTGCATTCTCCCACCTCCAGCAAGATGCCAACACCAGACACATATTTGCCTCCTCTCCCCTTTCCGCCTTCTGAAGTGACCATTTCCTCCAGGACACCCTGGTCCACTCGTTATTCACTGCCAACACCTCCCCACCCACCCCACACACACACACACACCACCTCCCCCAGGCCCCACCACAGGTACACTTCACTTTCCCCTGCCGAAGCTGTTACACTTTCCCATTTACCTCCTCCCTCGTCATTATCTAAGGTCCAAACATACCTTCCAGATGAAGCAGCATCCTACCAACATTTCCCACAACCCGGTCTACTACGCTCGCTGCTCACATTGTGATCTGCTCTACAGTGGGGAAACTAAAGGTAGACTGGGTGACCACTTCACTGAATATCCAAGCTGTACCTCTGCAAAAGACCCTGAGTTTCCAGTTGCCTGCCAGTTTAATACCCCATCCTGTTCCCTGGCCAGTATCTCTGCGTCAGGCTTGCTGCAGTGTTCCAGGGCATTTCAACACATGCTGGAAGAACAACACCTCATTTTCCGCGGGTGGACCCTGCAGACATTCACACTCAAAATAATGGTCAATAATTTTAGGGACTGAACTCCTCTATGCCCCCTACCCAGACACCAGGCCTAGTTCTCACGTGGCCTTCCATTACTCACCCCCTATTGTTAGCTACTAACAGTTTTCATGAACAGTTATTCAGCTTCTGCTGTATATTAATCAACATTTTCAGGGCTACCATCCGTTCTGAGGAAGGGCCACTGAATTAGAAACATTAATTTTGATTTCCCATCACAGATGCTGCAGACCTTTTGCAGGAACTTGGGGTTTTGTTTCAACAATGTCTCACAATGTTTTTGTATCACAATGCAATACGTCATGGATTTTTGGAGCTCTGTCAAACACAGGAACTTTGTAATTTCTCATTTAATGCCCATAAACTAATATTCGAGATTCAACTGAGATAGCAACTTTACTTATATCGTTCAGATCAGTCAATTTGTCACAGTTCAGAAAGAAAAAGAAATCGATAGAGGGAAACTCAGCAGGTCTGGCACACTCTGAGCAGGGATACGCAGAATTAACATTTGATTTCAATATGACTTTTCAGAACAGTGTCACATCATATTCGATATGTTAACTCTGTTTCTCTCTGCAGATACTTCCTCATCTGTTGCGTTTCTACCATCATTTTCTGTTTGTATTTCATGTTTCCGTATCACTATATTTCATGTTTCTTGACAGGGCTACATGCTGAATTTGGTTATATATGGACAATGTAGTCCTTTCCTGTTCCTATTATAGTTGGTGTGTCTGGGATACCTCTGTTATGGCCGAAATCTGTTTCTTCTTTAAGATTCAAAGGAAAAAAGAATATTTTTTCTGATGACCCTGTAAATCTCAGGAACTCCACTTTGTTTAAAAAGACATTTTAGAGGCAGCTGAAATTTCATGAGATAATAGGAATAGATTATTTATGGTGGAGCACTCTGTGACCATCATTGAACAAACTTGTCTACCCTGTCTCCAAAGGTTTTGATTACATATCACAGAATTACTTACAGCAAAATTGGGGGGAACTCAACCCATTGTCTCTTCCAGCTTGGAATGACTGTCTCTACTGTTAGTCTCCTGTATTGCCCTTCACATTTTGTTATGAGTGTCTGCTTTTTTATTGTCAGTATCCTGCCAGATATGAACAATATGATAAATCTCAAACAAAAAGAAAACCAGAACTTAGAGGGCAAGGTCAGCAGGTCTGGCAGTATCTGTGAAGAGAAATCAAAGTAAACGTTTCAGGCCCGGTGACCCTACTCGATCTGTATTCCCAATGATTAAATGGTGTGTGTATAAAATATAGTTCACTTTATCACATTTAATATTATTCTTTTAGTTCACATTGTCATTCAGCATTGCATCACCCAAATGTTGGCTGTTTCCTTGTTATGCTTTAGATTTAATTCTGTCTGTCAGAAAGAGGGATGATGACTGGGGAATATCATTGTACTGCCCATGCAGTCTCCACAGACACTGCTCCCATTCCGCCCTATCTCCCATCCAATATCATGTTCACTCGAACCTGACTCATTAATTCATAAGTCTAAATGAATACTTTCATTATAATTATCCCTTTTAGTTTTGGACAGATGCCAAAATGCGTAAAAAATACGGTTTACATCAAATAAAACTGCATTTAGAAGTCTGTCAATTTATATAAATTAATTACTGAAGCATATTCCCTATGGAAGTTCAAAAGTTGCCTTATTAGAGCAGTGAGAGGAATATTCAGAGAAGTCCACACTTCCTGTCTATGTTCAGGGCGGTTGTGCCCAGTAACAGTCTGTTCGCTGGCGTTTGGTCCCGTGGAGGAGAGATCGGCACAATCACAACATCCTGATTGTGATTGTTTTGGTGGGGGGCGGGGGGGGGTGGAAGGATTTTTGGAGAGATGGTTACAACATAGTAAACGGACAACAGAGCAGAATCATGTAGCCTACGAAAAGAAAATATTCTTATTCTCCCTCACAACTGACTTCACTAGAGCAATTGATGATGGGAGATGTGACCAATAGTCAGAAATGTCAACATGTAGTCCAGTCCAGATATAATGTGAACTGACTGTGCTGTATTGAAAGCTGGGACTGTTTGCTCTGACCGTGATTGATGTCAGTCTCGGTGCAATGTAACTGTGTCACTGGAGGGTTTCTCTCTCCTATTAGTAAGCGCTTCATTCAGTGCGCTAACCCACTGTACTAACAGATGCGTCAGCTCCAACAGTAACAGAGATCAACAGCTGCATGGATCTTAATCTGATAATAGAGGACTGGAACATTACAACAATGGAGAGGAGGTTTTCCTTGAGTCTTTTCAAGATTTCCCCCTCTTGGGGATTTCTACCATATCGGATATCAGCAGTGCTGATGGTTGTTCTGGGCGGGGTGAAGGGTGTGCTACTAACCTATTCTCGCTATTGTTGGCGTTCTCTACCTCTGTCCATTCATTAATCCCATAAACAAGTTTGAACTTCATTGCAATTTCTGTTATCTATATTTGTCAGAGGAATAAACTATTGCCTTCAGTTTCAATTCAGTTTCCATTCATTATCCATGAATTGAAGACCCCTCCCTCACAAACATCTGCGAACAAAGCTGTGCACAACCACGAGATCCCTTTTTGCCTTGAACTGACTTATGTCTCGTGTTCTCTCTGTCACCAAACCTGTCCACTCCCAGCTCCTCATATCCACAATCTTCATCTCTGTGTCAGTGCTGTTGCTGAGCAAACCATTGGCTGTACGTTGCTAAAATTCAGACTAAAGATTTCAAGCTCTCTTCTGACCACTTTCCCAATTACAAATATCTCAATCACAAACTTGCTCTTGTCGCGTTACTTCATGGTTAGGACAATGCATGAATGTAGGAATGTCGCTGGACGTAATTCAGAGCAAAATTTATTGAACGAAAGATAATGCTTCAAATGATTTGTTTCAAGTCCACTACAGCTGATGACAGAACTGAAATAAAAATGATAAGAATTAGAATAAAACTGAATTTCACGAAAACCAAATATAAAAGCAACATTTTGTCTGAAAACCTTCATCTTTCACTGATCACCTTCGGTAAAGAAATCTAGTGTTATTACCCAGTCTGGGTTAATTGTGACTTGAGATCCATGGCAATCTGCTTAACTTTATATTGGCTTGTGGAATGGCCTCAGAGTCAGGGCAATGAGTGATTGTCCCAAATGCTGCCCTTGGCAGAGATACCAACATCCCACGAATTAATAAAATTGAAGGTGAAATCAAATAAAGGATGATGCTCTAAATCTGAAATTATAGAAAGAAATGCAAAAAAACGAACAGAAAGTGCTGAGGAACGTTCCTGAACTGAAAGCAGCTGGAAAGGAGTGTGATTAATACCGTTGACAGGGAAGTCTGCTTTGAAGGGAAGGAGAGATCAATAGAGAAAGAGAGATATAGAAGAAAAACAGCAAACAAAGAGAGTGATGATCAGCTGGGCTGGAGATTTAATGTGAGATTCACCTCATCTATTTTTCGGCTTTCCCATCTTCCTGAATATCATGCCCTTGTAAATACAGGTATCCCCTACTTTTCCAAAGTTCGCTTTTCGCCACTTCCCTTTCCGACTGACTTACATTATGACATTGTTTCGCTAACCAAAAATAAATCCGAACAGGATTTTCACTTTTACGAAGAAAGCCGAATTTTTTCCCAGATAAATTAGTCCTACTGCACTTTACACCATATCAGCTTGACAACGGTTTCGTAGGAACACTCAACTTACAAATACTGAGGGAAACCTGTATATATCTAAGATCATGTTTAAAGCGATTTGATTCCCTCTGTCTGTCCTCCCTAAGTGTGGTCATCTTCGTATATTCATTAATTACATGGGGTCTCTCTGACTGGGGCAGCATGAGTTCATTTTTCCAGTTGCCCTTGAGAAGACCTTGAGCCCCTGCAGTCCACGTGTTTGATCTGATTTGGTTTCGTTTATTTTCGTCAAATGTACAATGGAAAGGTTTGTTTTTATTGTAATGCAGGCACGTGACTCTAAACAAGAAAACAGAGATCACAGGGTCCTTGGACAGAGTAGGGCATACAATGGTTACAGCTTCACAGGAGGTGTGCAAAGTAAGATCGACATTAACAAGATTAATATTATTTAAAAAGTGAGACATGTCAATTTGTCAGTCTAATAATGGTAGGGAAGGAAGTGTTCCTGAGCATGCTGGTCCATGTTTTCAAACTTCTGTGTCTCCTCCCTGTTGGAAGAGTTTGTAGGATATCATTCCTGTTTTGGGGGAGATCTTTGATGTTGCCAGCCTTTCTCCGACAATGACAAGTACAAATGGGCGAAAGATTGTCTTCCGTGATGGTTTGGACTGTGCACAAAACCGTCTGTAGTTTCTTATGGTCCTAGGCAGAGCAGTTACCATGTCAGGTCATTATGCACCCGAACAGAATGCTTTGAGTTGCCGGTATGCAGAGCACTGTGAGCCGAGCGGTTTCAAAATAGTTAGATGCAATAATTGGCTGTTAAATGGATACCCACGTTCTGGTTGTTGTTTTGACAACAATTGAAATTTAACTGATAATTTTAAATTATGTCCTCCATACCAAAACTTTGTTGAATGCATGGTATTGCCAACATCGAACCAATGAACCATTCACCTGCTTCAAACGAATATAGAAGCCATCACCATCACAACGAAGGACAAAGAAACAGAAACAAAGGGAAGGAGGGAGAACGCAGCGAGCGAAACAGATGGACAGTCAGTCAAAGAGAGAAAGGAAACAAAACAAGGAAACAAACAGTTGCATGTGCAGGGAGAAGGGAAGATAATACGTTCAGGGAAAGAAACAGAAGACAGGGAAAAGGAAAACACAGGGAAATAGGCAGTGTGAGAGAAACAGTGAGAGACAAAGTTCACTGGGGATAGTGTCAAGGGGAACTGGGGGAATGGGAGGACCTGGGGGTGAGGACCGGAGAAACCTGATCGTGAGCACTGGAGGGAGCTGGGGGTAGGGAGATGAGGATTTATTTTGTCCTGTGCCAAAATATCCAGGAAGATCAAGGTAAGCATGGATGTCCTGAACGATGGCTGTAAAACATGTCTGAGAGGCATATAGGTTACGCTGCACAGGGCGTGCGCTAGGCGAGGTCAATATGAACAAAATCAGCATTATCTGAGATTAGAGAGCCCATTCATCAGGCTAATAACAGCCAGGAAGAAGCTGTTCCTGAACTTGCTGCTCTGTGTGTTCAAGCGTCTGTATCTTTTAGCCTGATGGAAGAGGTTGTGGGAGATCTTTACAGGCATATGATGTGTCTTTGGTAATGTTAGAACAAAGAACATTGCAGTACAGGAACAGGCCATTCGGCGGTCCAAGCCTGCGACGATCCAAATCCTCCATCTCAACCTAAAGGTCTGTATCCCTATGCTCCCTGCCCATTCATGTATATTTCTCGAAACATCTTAAATGGAGCACCACTGGTCACAGTTCTCCATTTTGAGAAACTACCTTCCCCAATTACGCTCTGTCCCCTCTTGCCAATTAAATTCTTTATCCATGTAGCTAGCACAACCTGGACACCATGTGACTTCACTTTCTCCATTACCCGACCATGGGAAATCTTATCAAACGTCTTTCTGACGTCCATGTACATGACATCTACAGCCCCTCCCTCATCAATCAACTTTGTCACTTCCTCAAATAATTCTATTAAGTTGGTAAGACATGACCTTCCCTGCACTAAATCATGTTGCCTATCACTGATAAGACCATTTTCATTCAAATGAGAATAGAACCTTTCCCTCAGTATCTTCTTTTGCAGCTTCCCTACCCCAGACGTCAGGCTCACCGGTCTATAATTAACGGGATTATTCATGCTAACCTTCTTAAACAAGGAGATTAGAAACTTTCCAGTCCTCTGGGACCTCAGTTGTGTTCAAGGATGTTACAAAGATATCTGTTAAGGCCCTAGTTATTTCCTCTCTCTCTTCCCTCAGTAATCTTGGACAGATGTTGGCAGCCTTTCTACGGCAACGAGCCGTGTAAATCGAGTCAATGGTTGAGAGATTGGAGTCCATCATAGTCTGCGCTGTGAACACAATCTTCTGTAATTTCTGACGGACTTGGGCAGAGTGTTGCCGTACCAGGCCATTATGCACCCGGACAGTATGTTCACAATAGTGCATCTGTAGAAGTAGTGCATGCTAAATATCCTGAGCCAAGTGAGGAAGGAGAGACGTTTTTGAATCATCTTGACTGTCACACCTATGTGAGAAGTCCCAGGTAGGTTGCCAGTTATCATCACTCCGAGGGACTTGACGCTCTGCACTGTCTCGACCGTTGATGTAGATAGTGGCTTGTTCCCCTCCTTTCATTCTAAAGTCAATGATCAGTTCTTTACATTTGCCGAATTTGAGAGTGAGGTTATTATCATTCCACCATGCCACCAAACCCACTATCTTCTTTCTGTGTTCAGACTCATCGTTGTTTGATATCTCTCCTGCTTTGGTGATGTCATCAGCAAACTTATAGTTGGCATTGCTTGGAATTTGGCAACACCTCCACGTGTGTACCGGAGTACAGTAGGGGGCTGAGGACACAGCCGTGTGTGTACCGGAGTACAGTAGGGGTCTGAGGACAGAGCCGTGTGTGTACAGGGAGTACAATAAGGGGCTGAGGACACAGCAATGTGTGTACAGGGAGTACAGTAGGGGACTGAGGACACAGCCCTGTGTGTGTACAGGGAGTACAGTAGCGAGCTGAGGGACAGGCCGTGTGTGTACAGGGAGTACAGTAGGGGGCTGAGGGACACAGCTGTGTGTGTACAGGGAGTACAGTAGGGGCTGAGGTCACATCTTTTGTTGCATAGGGAGTACAGTCGGGGGTGATGACACAGCCGTATGTGTACAAGGAATACGGTAGGGGGCTGAGGCAACTGCTGTCAGAGCACAGGGAGTACAGTAGGACTGAGGCCACAGCCGTGCGTGTACAGGGAGTACAGTAGGGGGCTGATGACACAGCCGTGTGTGTACAGGGAGTGCAGTAGGACCGAAGGCACAGCCGTCGGTGTACAGGGAGGACAGTAGTGGGCTGAGGACACAGCCGTGTGTGTACAGGGAGTACTGTAGGGGGCTGAGAGCACAGACGTGTGTGTACAGGGAGTACAGTAGTGGGCTGAGGACACAGCCATGTGTGTCCAGGGAGTACAGTATGGGGCTGAGGACACAGCCATGTATGTAGGCAGTACAGTAGGGAGCGGAGGACACAGCCATGTGTGTACAGGGAGTACAGTAGGGGGCTGAGGACACAGCCCTGTGTGTACAGGGAGTACAGTAGGGGGCTGAAGACACAGCCGTGTGTGTACAGGGAGTACCACAGCGAGCTGAGGGACACAGCCGTGTATGTACAGGGAGTACAGTAGGGTGCTGAGGACACAGAAGTGGGTGTAGAAGGAGTAAAGTCGGGGGCTGAGGGACACAGCCATGTGTGTACAGGGAGTACAGTAGGGGGCTGAGGGTCTCAGCCGTGTGTGTACAGGGAGCACAGTAGCGAGCTGAGGGACACAGCTATGTGTGTACAGGAGTACAGTAGGGGGCTGAGAGCACAGCCGTGTGTGTACAGGGATACCGTAGGGAGTGGAGGACGCAGTCGTGTGTACACAGGGAGTACAGTAGGGAGCTGAGGACATAGCTGTGTGTGTACAGGGAGGACAGTAGTGGGCTGAGGGACGCAGCCCTGTGTGTACAGGGAGTACAGTAGGGGGCTGATGACAAAACCGTGTGTGTACAGGGAGTACTGTAGCGAGCTGAGGGGCACAACTGTGTGCGTACAGGGAGTACAGTAGGGGCTGAGGTCACATCTTTTGTTGCATAGGGAGTATAGTCGGGGGTGATGACACAGCCGTGTGTGTACAAGGAATACGGTAGGGGGCTGAGGCCAGAGCTGTCAGAGTACAGGGAGTACAGTAGGACTGAGGGCACAGCCGTGCGTGTACAGGGAGTACAGTAGGGGCTGAGGACACAGCCGTGTGTGTACAGGGAGTGCAGTAGGACCGAAGGCACAGCCGTCGGTGTACAGGGAGGACAGTAGTGGGCTGAGGACACAGCCGTGTGTGTACAGGGAGTACTGTAGGGGGCTGAGAGCACAGACGTGTGTGTACAGGGAGTACAGTAGTGGGCTGAGGACACAGCCATGTGTGTCCAGGGAGTACAGTATGGGGCTGAGGACACAGCCATGTATGTAGGCAGTACAGTAGGGAGCGGAGGACACAGCCATGTGTGTACAGGGAGTACAGTAGGGGGCTGAGGACACAGCCCTGTGTGTACAGGGAGTACAGTAGGGGCTGAAGACACAGCCGTGTGTGTACAGGGAGTACCACAGCGAGCTGAGGGACACAGCCGTGTATGTACAGGGAGTACAGTAGGGTGCTGAGGACACAGAAGTGGGTGTAGAAGGAGTAGTAGGGGGCTGAGGGACACAGCCATGTGTGTACAGGGAGTACAGTAGGGGGCTGAGGGCTCAGCCGTGTGTGTACAGGGAGTACAGTAGCGAGCTGAGGACACAGCTGTGTGTGTACAGGAGTACAGTAGGGGGCTGAGAGCACAGCCGTGTGTGTACAGGGATACCGTAGGGAGTGAGGACGCAGTCGTGTGTACACAGGGAGTACAGTAGGGAGCTGAGGACATAGCTGTGTGTGTACAGGGAGGACAGTAGTGGGCTGAGGGACACAGCCCTGTGTGTACAGGGAGTACAGTAGGGGGCTGATGACAAAACCGTGTGTGTACAGGGAGTACTGTAGCGAGCTGAGGGGCACAACTGTGTGCGTACAGGGAGTACAGTAGGGGGCTGAGGTCACATCTTTTGTTGCATAGGGAGTATAGTCGGGGGTGATGACACAGCCGTGTGTGTACAAGGAATACGGTAGGGGGCTGAGGCCAGAGCTGTCAGAGTACAGGGAGTACAGTAGGACTGAGGGCAAAGCCGTGCGTGTACAGGGAGTACAGTAGGGGGCTGAGGACACAGCCGTGTGTGTACAGGGAGTACAATAGTACCGAGGGCACAGCCGTCGGTGTACAGGGAGGACAGTAGGGGGCTGAAGACACAGCCGTGTGTGTACAGGGAGTACTGTAGGGGGCTGAGAGCACAGCCGTGTGTGTACAGGAAGTACCATAGTGGGCTGAGGACACAGCCGTGTGTGTCCAGGGAGTACAGTATGGGCTGAGGACACAGCCATGTATGTACAGGGAGTACAGTAGGGGCTGAGGACACAGCCCAGTGTGTACCGGGATTGCCGCAGCGATCTGAGGGACACAGCCGTGTGTGTACAGGGAGTACAGTAGGGGGCTGAGGACACAGCTGTGTGTGTACAGGGAGTACAGTAGGGGCTGAGGACACAGAAGTGGGTGTAGAAGGAGTACAGTAGGGGGCTGAGGGACACAGCCCTGTGTGTACAGGGAGTACAGTAGGATGCTGAGGACACAGCCGTGTGTGTACAGGGAGTACAGTAGGGGTCTGAGGGTCACAACCTTGTGTGTACAGGGAGTACAGCAGCGAGCTGAGGGACACAGCTGTGTGTGTACAGGAGTACAGTAGGGGGCTGAGAGCACAGCCGTGTATGTACAGGGAGTACAGTAGGGGGCTGAGTACACAGCCGTGTGTGTACAGGGAGTACAGTAGCGAGCTGAGGGACACAGCCGTGTGTGTACAGGGATACTGTAGGGAGTGGAGGACGCAGCCGTGTGTGCACTGGGGTACAGTAGGGGGCTGAGGAAATAGCTGTGTGTGTACAGGAAGTACAGTAGGGGACTGAGAGCACAGCCATGTGTGTACAGGAAGTACAGTCGCGAGCTGAGGGACACAGCCATGTGTGTACAGGGAGTACAGTAGCGAGCTGAGGGACACAGCCGTGTGTGTACAGAAGTACAGTAGGGGGCTTAGAGCACAGCCGTGTGTGTACAGGAAGGACAGTAGCAAGCTGAGGGACACAGCCGTGTGTGTACAGGGAGTACAGTAGGGGGTTGAGGAACACAGCTGTGTGTGTACAAGGAGTACAGTAGGGGGCTGAGGGACACAGCCGTGTGTGTACAGGAAGTACCGTAATGAGCTGAGGGACACAGCCGTGTGTGTACAGGGCGTACAGTAGCGAGCTGAGGGACACAGCCATGTGTGTACAGAAATACAGTAGGGGGCTGAGGTCACATCTTTTGTTGCATAGGGTGTACAGTCGGGGGTGATGACACAGCCGTGTGTGTACAGGGAGTACAGTAGGGGCTGAGGGACACAGCCGTGTATGTACAGGGAGTACAGTAGGGGGCTGAAGGACAAAGCCGTGTGTGTACAGGGAGTACCGTAGCGAGCTGAGGGACACAGCCGTGTGTGTACAGGGAGTACAGTAGGGGGCTGAGGGACACAGCTGTGTGTGTACAGGGAGTACAGTAGGGGCTGAGGGACACAGCTGTGTGTGTACAGGGAGTACCGTAGCGAGCTGAGGGACACAGCCGTGTGTGTACAGGGAGTACAGTAGGGGGTTGAGGAACACAGCTGTGTGTGTGTACAGGGAGTACAGTAGGGGGCTGAGGACACAGAAGTGGGTGTAGAAGGAGTACAGTAGGGGGCTGAGGGACACAGCCCTGTGTGTACAGGGAGTACAGTAGGATGCTGAGGACACAGCCGTGTGTGTACAGGGAGTACAGTAGGGGTCTGAGGGTCACAGCCTTGTGTGTACAGGGAGTACAGCAGCGAGCTGAGGGACACAGCTGTGTGTGTACAGGAGTACAGTAGGGGCTGAGAGCACAGCCGTGTATGTACAGGGAGTACAGTAGGGGCTGAGTACACAGCCGTGTGTACAGGGAGTACAGTAGAGCGCTGAGGGTCACAGCCGTGTGTGTACAGGGAGTACAGTAGCGAGCTGAGGGACACAGCCGTGTGTGTACAGGGATACTGTAGGGAGCGGAGGACGCAGCCGTGTGTGTACAGGGGGTACAGTAGGGGGCTGAGGACATAGCTGTGTGTGTGCAGGAAGTACAGTAGGGGACTGAGAGCACAGCCGTGGGTGTGCAGGAAGTACAGTCGCGAGCTGAGAGACACAGCCATGTGTGTACAGGGAGTACAGTAGCGAGCTGAGGGACACAACCGTGTGTGTACAGAAGTACAGTAGGGGCTTAGAGCACAGCCGTGTGTGTACAGGAAGGACAGTAGCAAGCTGAGGGACACAGCCGTGTGTGTACAGGGAGTACAGTAGGGGGTTGAGGAACACAGCTGTGTGTGTACAAGGAGTACAGTAGGGGGCTGAGGGACACAGCCGTGTGTGTACAGGGAGTACAGTAGGGGGCTGAAGGACAAAGCCGTGTGTGTACAGGGAGTACCGTAGCGAGCTGAGGGACACAGCCGTGTGTGTACAGGGAGTACAGTAGGGGGCTGAGGGACACAGCTGTGTGTGTACAGGGAGTACAGTAGGGGCTGAGGGACACAGCTGTGTGTGTACAGGGAGTACAGTAGGGGCTGAGGGACACAGCCGTGTGTGTACAGGGAGTACAGTAGGGGGCTGAGGACACATCCTCCAGGAGCTCCAGTGTTGTGTGTTATTGTGGCGGCGTTGCAGATACCTATCTTCACTAATTGTAGTCTGTGGGTCAGAAACTGGGGGATCCAGTTGCAGAGGGTGGAGCCACGATTAAGGTCACAGAATTTTGAGATCAGTCTGGAGGGGATAATGATGTTTAAGTTAGAGCTGTACTCAATGAGCAGGAGTCCGATGTAGGTGTCTTTGTTGTCCAGATGTCCTAGGGATGAGTACATGGCTCAGGATACGCCATCTGTTGTGGATCCGTTACATCAGTCGGCATATTATAGGGGACCAAGTAAGGCTGGGAGATTGGAGGTGATGTGGGCCATAACCAGCCTTTCAAATCACTCCATGTTTATTGAGGACAGAGCCATTTGGCAGTAATCATTAAGTCATTAAAGCATGAGCTTTCTCACTTACAAGGTTGATGTTATGATTTGGAGATGCCAGTGTTGGACTGGGGTGTACAAAGTTAAAAATCACATAACACCAGGTTATAGTCCAACAGGTTTAATTGGAAGCACAATGATGAAGGTTGATGTTGGTCTTTTTGAATCAGGTTGGGATTTCGGCTTATGGGAGGGAAAGGCTGAAATTGTATGTGAGTACCTCTGTCAGTTGGTCCTCACAGGATCTGAGTGGTCAGCCGGGAACACTATCCATGGCTGTCGCTTTCCTTGATTTGACCAGCAGGAAGACTGATCATACCTGCAGCGGTGACAGCGGGCACAGGTAGATCCGAGGCTGTCGGGGCAGGTTTCAGCCTGGCAGTCACACAATTATTCATCATAGACATCCACTCGCCGACCGACCTCCATCGTCATCAATACACAGTGACATGGTTGGTGTGAGCACCAATGAGTTAGTATTGAGACGGAGTGACATCAGTAGACTGGGCTTGTGCGCCATAATGAAGTAAACTCACAGCAAAAGGGGGTAGGGTGTGCTTCTACTGAGAGTCAGTGTTGCAGGGAGTGAAGACTTTATCGGTGTAATTCAAGTCAAGCCACTGCTTCTGTCTGGTATTTTCAAAGGATTGATCCTGTTACGCCAGTATTGTTGATTTAAACAAAACAGGTGCAATTTATCACAGCATTCAGCAACAATATGTCATCGAATACTGAACACCCTTTAATAACAGAAAAGTCTAAAATGTTCAATATTAGAAACACTGCTTTCCTGTTCGTGTTCAAATCAGATAACCTGTCCCATCGAGATGCTCAACTTGGAACTATTTTTAAAAAAGATTTTTTTGAATGTGGGCATCGCTGGATGTGCCCAGTATTTCTTGCCCTTCCGCAGTTGCCCTTGAGACGGTGGTGGTGAATTGCTTTCTCGAACTGCTGCAACCTACCTGCTGTGCAGTGACCCACTAGTGACTAAAGAGGGAATTCCAGGGTTTTCACGCAGCAATAGTGAAGGAACGGCACTACATATCCAAATCAGGATGTTGACTCGTTTGGAAGGGAATTTGAAGGTGGTGGTGTTCCCAAAAGTCTACTGCCCTTATCATTCCAGATGGAAGTGTTCGTGAGATTGGAAGGAGCTGTCTGAGGATCTTTGGGGAATTTCTCCATTGTCTCTTGTAGATAGTGCACACTGCTGCTCCTGAGTGAACCATGGTGAAGGGAGTGAATGCTTGTGGATGTGGTGCAAATCAAATGGGCTGTTTTGTCCTGGATTGTGTCAACCTTCTTTAGTGTTGTTGGGGCTGCACTCATTCAGGCAAGTGAGAATATTCCATCTCATTCCTGACTTGTGCCTTGTAGATAATGGACAGGCTTTGGGTAGTCAGGAGGTGAGTCACTCGTGCAGTATTCCTACCTCTGATCTGCTCTTAGATTCATGTGGCGAGTCCAGTTGATGTTTTGGTCAATTAACACCCCCCCCCCCCCCCCACAGCCCCCACCACCCCTCCCCCCACCACCACGACCACCAGAATATTGATAGTGGGGGAGTTTAGTGATGATACTGCTGCTGAATACAAAGTGGTTATATTGTTTCTTATTGATGACAGTCATTGTCTGAATTTATGTGGCGCAAATGTTACTTGCCACTTGCCAGCCCAAGCCTGGATATTGCTTTGGGAATGGATTACTTCCATATCTGAACATTTGCGAATGGCGATAAACATTGTGCAGTCATCATAGAATATCCCCAATTCTACCTTATGATGGAAGGAAGTTCATTGTTCAAGCGGCTGAAGATGTTTGGATCGAGGACATTATACTAAGGGACTACAGCAGAGATGTTCTGGAGCTGAGATGACTGACCTCCAACAACAATGACCATCTTCCTATCTGTCAGGTATGACTCCAATAATGGAGTGTTGGCCAGCGATACCGTTTTTGCTTGGGGTCCTTGATGTCACATTTGGCAGAATGCAGCCTTGATGTCAAGGGCTGGAATTCAGTTCCTTTTTCTATGTTTGAGCCAAGGCTGTGACGAGGTCAGGAGCTGCGTGACCCTGGCAAAACCCAAACTGGGCGTCACTGAGCAGGTTAGTTTTGAGGAAGTGCGGTTTGATAGCACTGTTGATGACACCTTCCATCATTTTACTGATGATAGAGAGTCGACTGATAAGGCTGTATTTGGACGGGTCGAATTTGTCCTGCGTTTTATGTACAGAACATACTTGAGCAGTTTTTCCCCATTGTCGGTTTGTCAACATACTGGAACAGCTTGGCTAGGACAGCGGGATGGTCTGGATCACAAGTCTTCAGGACTATTGCCAGCATGTTATCAGGGCCTATAGTCTTTGCAGTATGCAGTGCCTTCAACCGTTTCTTGATATCAGTGAATCGAATTTGCTGAAGACTGCTATCTGTAACGATGGGGATGACCGGAGGAGGCCGAAATGAATCATCCACTCAAAACTTCTGACTGAAGATTGCAACGAAAGCTTCAGCCTTATATTTTGCACTGTTGTGCGGGGCTCTTCCATCTTTGAGGTTGGGGATATTTGTGGAGACTCCTACTCTGGTGAGTTGTTTAATCGTCAGCCACCCTACAGGATCAGATTAGCAGGACTGCAGAGATTAATTCTGATGCATTGGTTCTGTGATCGCTAAGCTCTACCTGTCCCTTGCTGTTTATGCTATCTGGCACGCAAGTATTACTGTTTGGAAGCTTCAGCTGATGAACATTTTATCTTTATATATTCCTGGTTCTGCTCCTGGCATGCCCTCCTGCATTCTCCATTGAACCAGGTTTAATCCTCTGGATTGATGGTAATGATTGAGTGGGGGACATGCTGGGCCGTGATGTTACAGAATGTGCTGGAGTATAGTTCTGCTGCTATTGATGGCCCACAGTGTCTTATGGACGGTTAGTCTTGAGTTGCTAGATCTGCTGAAAGTCTGTGTCATTTAGCATGGTGGTAGTACCACACAACACAATAGAGTTTATGGAGACAATAGACCTTGTCTCCACAAGGACAGTGTGGTGGTCACTTTTACCGATACTGTCATGGACATATACCTCTGCAGTTGGTAGAATGGTAAGGACGAGGTCAGGTATGTTTTTTACCCTCTCGTTCATTGCCTCAACACATTCTGCAGACCCAATCTAGTACCTATGTCCTTAGGAGCCGACCAGCGTGATCAGTAGTGCTGCTGTAAAACCACTCTTGACAGTCGAATTTGAAATCCCCCAGCCAGAATACACTTCGTGCCCTTGCCACAGTCAATGTTTTCGCCAAGTGTTGTTTAACATGGAGAAGGACTGATTCAGCTGAGGAACGACGTTACGTGGTAATCAGTGAGAGTCTCCTTTGTCCATGTTCAATTTCTGTTGTTTCTGTAAGGTATGATTCCGTGAGTATGATTATGTCAGGCTGTTGCTTAACTATTCTGTAAGGCAGTTGTTTCAATATTGGCACTTGACTTCAGACGTCAGTAAGGAAGACTTTTCAGGTTCTACAGTAATGTTTCTAATGTTGACTTTTCCGGTGCCCATTTCGATGCCAGGTGGTCCATCCGGTTTCATTTGTTTGAATCTTTGTAGTGATTGGTACAACTGAATGACCGATTAGACCTTTTCAGGGGGCGATTGAGAGTCAATGACATTGCTTTGGGTCTGGAATGGCATGTCAGGTTCCTTCATTGCAGGATATTAGTGAACCAGATGGATTCTTCTGACAATCGGCAATGATTTCATTCTCATCAGTAGATTCTTAATTCCAGGGATATTTTTACATTATTGAATTGAATTTCCACCATCTGCAGTGGCGGGATTCAACCTGGATCCACAGAACAGGAGCTGATTTTTCCGGATTGATAATCTATTGGTAATACCATGAGATCTACTTGGAACCACATGTTTTACTCAGCTGCCATTTCTTGTGCTGCCCTGTTTTTCATTCATTGCTTATGTTATTCTGGAATCTCATCCTTCATTAAATCCTGATGGAAATACACAGTCATGAACACCTTCTCGACTGCTCGAATTTCATTCAGTCTGTTTAGTTTGAATAGACATGTCAAGGCAGCTGTACACCAGAGAAGAGCAGGAAAAGATAATAGGTGATAGTGCACTGTACCTGTCACCGGACCAGCATGCCTGTCCAGGAAGTATCTATTGTGGGTCAGAGAACCTCACTTATTATGGAGTGGATGGAGGCTAATCAGCCCATTTTGGAGTCACAAGCTCTCCAACTGCACAATTGGAGATCGAGAGAGTGTGTGAAGAGAGATTGTGTGTGAGAGAAATAAACAGAGAGAAAGCAAGTGAAGGGAGATAAACTGAGAGAGGATTGAAAGGGGAGCGACTGACTGAGTGCGAGAGGAAGAGGGATTAGATGAGGGTGAAGTCAGATAGATCAGAAGACTGCATTACGTTAGATAAATATGGACAGACAGAAGTTAGAAGCTTTATTTAGAAATTCCTCTGGACGGCAAGCCCTTTGTCTGGGTGCCGTACACTGTGAGCACTGTGCTGATACTGGCTGTCATCCCAAATAATTTATTTCCAACAATATCACAGAGCTGGGTTACTGACAGCTAAACAGAACTCATTCGGTCAATAGATTGGTTCCATAGAGAAAGCATAGTTTTTTATAGATTGTGCCAAGAGCAGCAGGAAATGATAACCACCACCACCCCCTCCACGACTACTCCCCCCCCCCCCCCCCACCCACACCAATACTGTATGAGAGACTAGGCCAGAGAATCTTAGTGAGGGTACTCACTGACAGACGTTAAATCACGATCTTAGTTGTGGGTCAAATAATGATTGATAAAGTTTGCATACCACTTTCCTAGTGATGTAATTTGTATTTCACTTTATATAGCTCAATATCAGGAGTGTATTTTAACAACCTTATCTCTTTGTACTTAGGTGTGTGCAGAAAATCATTTTGGTTCTGAATTTTATATTGCATAAACGCATTTCATTAATATTATCTCTGCTCATTCCTCATTGTAGGTGTACTCTTGAATCTGTTCTTCATATGATTATAAAGAGTTACGTTGCAATTCTGGTAACTGGGGGACATCACGTCCCTCCACCCAATCTAAAAAGCCATGTCCCCCAGCCCTCTCCATCTTCTGTCTTTTCCCCGGTATCATAATCACAATGTTATTGAAGTCCATTAAATGACACTTCATGACAGTTCCTTAACATCGAAAACATCAACAGCATGACCCATACCTGCCCTCCCTGATCCTGGAATAACAATCTGAACTGTGTTCGTCATGTGCAATTCTCTGTTCACGTATCCATGCCGTTTGTTTGTTGTAACCCACGATGTTTTTGGCACATTTTGCTATCAGATCATGGATGATAGTTGTTTTCTCAATGTTTTACAGATATTGCAATGACTGATCAGTAGTGACAGGATTTATTTCTGTATTTATGAACAGAAAAGCATGTTTATGTTCCGTTAAACTTCTGGCCTTACTTCCATATCCAAGGCTGACTGAATGATTACACACAATCAATCTGCCATCTTCAACATTCCTTCCTTCAGTCACACTCGCATATCACACCCAGAATGCACAAATGTTCAACGTTATTTTGAATTTTAATAAAGTAGCATTGAATTCAAAGGGGTTAACTGGAACTATTTGTTCAGCCATTGTAATGATGTCAGTCTCCATGGATCGTATGCGTCCCTAGAGTTTCTCTCTTCTATCAATAAGGGAATGTTTTCAGTGTTTTATACCATGGTGTGAGCGGGAGCATGTCCAACAGCAATAAGTGGGATTAGCAGCTTCAGAGAGAATGGCAGGAGAGCTGAAAATCTGGGATCATTAGACTGGAATGTTCCAACAATGGACCGGGGTTTATCCGAAGGTCTTTACTGGCTTTCACAGCCTTGGATATCATTAGCATATCGGATTGAAGATGTACTGATGGTTATTCAAGCTGGTTACTATCCTATCCTTGCTACAGTTGGTGTTCCTGGTAAGTCACTCTGTCTGTTTATTGAAATGATCTGAACTGAATCGATTCTGATGATATGCAGATGTTGTAAAGGTGCAAGCCGGCATTTTCAGCTCCAATCAAATTTCCATTCCTTAGAAATTAAAACTAGCAAATTATTATTTACAAATTGCTCACCAATACGCGACAGGAAAACGCACTGTTCTCAGCCTCTTTGATTCATTTCCTCCTGCAAAGTGTACATCTCCATCTCCTACCCACATACCAGTCCTGTCCATTACCACCGTTAAGACGTCCAAGTCTCCTCAGCCTCAGTTCAATTCCTGAATAAACCATCGTTTGTTCCTTTGTTAATTCCAGATATATCTGTTTCAAGTCCCTTCTAACCATGTGTCCAATACAAAATAAATGCACGTGAGATGTTTGACTTGTTCTCTGCACAAAATCTGAAAGATGGGCAGACAGTGTATGGTGGGTCACGTCATTGCCTCGTATTCTAGAGCCACAGAATAATAATCTGTTGATGTCGACTTGCCTTATGCCCATTAGAGAAGGCAGTGCGTCATCCTTCTCTGGTCAAGTTTCTGTTTAACTGCAAACCCACGGCAATTTGTTGCACTATTTATTGTCCTGTGGGACAGCTGAACCAGCCACTCAGTTCAAGATCGGCATAACATCCTGGCCTGACCATGGCTACACACATCCCGTGAGAGCAGAACAGAAGGAATAATAGCTCCCTTCCTCTGCCTGCATCCCATATTCCAACGGCTCATTTCCATTAATGTAGGTAGCCATTCACTATTTTAGATGTATCCTTTGTGATTGAGTCTCTTCCAAGAGTGATGTCCATCCCCAATGTCACCTCTGGTGCTGGTTCTTTATTAATGCTGACCTCCAGATGTAAGGATGTTTTTAAATTCTACGTCAGTGGCAGCGCATTGTAAATGAATTGTTTCCTGTGTCACACAAAAGAATTGGAGCCAACTAAGTGAGGGAAAGGAATTATTGTGATCAAACCTGAGAGTGTTGCTTAGGCAGTATTTGGGGTATTGTGGACAGATTTTCTTTCCTTTATATGGAGTGATCTCCTTATCACAGAGAGAGTGAAGAGGAGTTCAACCAGATTAACCCCTGGGATGATGGCACCATGAGGAGTGACTGAAGGTTGATCTGTAGCGCTGTGAGAGAATAAGAGGTGATTGCATTGAATCCTGAGAGGGATGAACAATCACTTCTTATATTCTAAACAGTCAATGAGAAGGTGATAAATTCCATGCCTGCTATTTCACTCAGGATGCATGATTCGGAACATTTTAAGTGTCTGGGCGGATGTTACGACCACCCACCCCAACCCCTACTCCCCATTCAGAGAGATGGAGAGGTCCAAGTTTTAATCCCCACATTAATATAGTTCAGTTGGTGTGTGATCCTGCACTGAATGTTATATTATCCACCACCCTGACAGCAGCCACATTACCTTCATTCTAAAACAGTTGACTATTTCCAACAGTTTCTGACCTTCATGAAGAACATGAATCTATCTTCTCAGAGATGCAAGGTACTTCCTTCCGGTTTAGACCAGAAGACTATAAGACATTGGAGCATAAATTAGGACAGTTAGCCCATCGGGTCTGCTCCGTCATTCAATCATCGCTGATAGGTTTCTCAAACCCATTCTCCGACCTTCTCTCCATAATCTTTGATCTCCTGGATAATCAAAAACTATCGATCTCCGTCTCACATATACTCAATGACCTGCCCCCACAGCCTTCTGTGGCAATAGATTTCAAAGGTTCGCCATTCTATTGTTAAATAACTTTCTCCTTATCACTGTTCTAAAAGGTGTTCCCTTTCATCTAAGGCTGTGCCCTCTGATTCTAATCCAATGGAAACATCTTATCAACACCCACTCTCTCCAGGTCATTCAGTATCCTGTCTATTTCATATTCCAAATGTGGTCTGACCAGAGCAGGATACATTCAGTTCTTATGTTCAATTTTTCTCGTAGTAAATGCTCCCAATCATAATTGCAAATACTCTTCTAAGTGCTGCCTCAACCTGCAAGCTGACCTTGAGAGAACCCTGCACTAGAACTCCCAAGTCCCTTTGCACTTCAGATTTCTGAATTTTCTCGCCATTTGGAAAATAGACTATGCCTCTATTCTTCATGCTAAAGTGCATAGCCTCACACTTTCCAACGTTGGAATACATCATACGATCTCTTTATCTGACCAAATCCTTGATCAGCCTCTCCGCTTCCTCAATATGACCTGTCCATGTGCCTATCTTTGTATCGTCTGCAAACCGAGCCAGAATGCCCTCAATTCCTTCATCTACATTGTTAATGTAACAAGTAAAAATTTATGATTCCAACACTGAGCATTCTGGGTCACCAATTGTCGCCGGCCGCCATCCTGAGAAGTTCACTTTTATCCCCACTATCTGCTTTCTGCCAGACAGACAAGCTTCGATCCATGCCACCACCTTGCCTCTAACACCACGGACCCTTATCGTACTCAGTAATCTCCTGTGTGACACCTTGTCAAAGGCCTTCTTGAATTCCAGGTGGATACCATCCATTGGCTGTGCTTGCTAGAGCCTGCTCATTTCCTCTTCAAAGAATTCCAATAGATTTGTTAGGCATGAACTTCCCTTGATGAAATCATGCCGACTTTGCACTATTTTACCAAACACTCTCAACTATTCAGAAACCTCATCCTTCACAATGGATTCCAGGATCTTACCCACGACAGAGGTTAAATTATTCATGGTGGGTTTTTTTTTGTCTTTTTCCTTACTCCCTTGTTAAAAAGGGGTATCACGTCTGGGATGGTCTGGGATCGTTCCTTACTCTAGTGATTGCTGAAAGATCTCCACGATTGCCTCCACTCCATCTTCAGTATCTTCCTTATAATACTGGGATGTAGTAAATCTGGTCAAGGTTATTTAACCACCTTCGAGTCATTACATTTTTATCTAGCATGTTCTCCATGGTGGGGGCCATCATACTCAGCTCTGGCTCCTCAATATCTTAAATGTTTAAGGTACTACTCGTGCCTTCCACCATGAAAACTGATGCAAAGTAATTATTCAGTGCCTTTTCCATTTTCTCGTTCCCCAATACCATCTCTCCAGTATCATTTTCCAGCAGTCCAATGTTCATTTTTGCCGCTCTTTTGTACTTTATATATCGAAAGAAACTGTTACAGTCTTCCTTTACATTACTGGCTAGCTTACCCCCATATTTAATAATCTCCCTCCTTATTTGATTTTGTTTGCCCTCTGTTTTGTCTTTGTCAGCTTTCCAATCCTCAGGTTTCCCACTGCACTTTGCCACATTATATCATTTCTCTTTTGCTTTTAGGCTATACCTGACTTCCCTAGTCAGCGATGGTTGTCCCATCCTCCCTATACAAGCCTCTTTTTCCTCAGGATAAATCTCTGCTGTATCTTCAATTACCCCAAAAATCTCCTGCCATTGCTGTTGCACTGTCTTTCCTGCTGGGCCCGTCTCCCAGTCAATTCTACCCAGCTCCTCACTCATGTCTGTGCAATTGCCTGTATTCAGGTGTAATACCGTTACTTCTGATTCTATCTTCTCCATCTGAAACTGCAGAGTAAATTCAATCATATTATGATCACTGTCACCTTAAGATCCCCTCATCTAGTCTGCCTGCACAAGCTGCTCCAAAAAGCCATCACGTAGACATTCCACAAATTCCTTTTCCTGCCAACCACTATCAATCTGAATTCCCAGTCCATCTGTAAAATAAAATCCCACATGATCACTGTAACTTTGCCTTTCCTACATATCTTTCCAGCTCCTGGTGTATCTTACACCCCAGCTCCCTGTATATTACTCCAACTGCATTTTTTCACTTTTTTGATTCCTCAATTCTACCGACACAGGTTCTACACCATCTGACCTTATTACATTTCTTATTATTGATTATTGATTCGATTCCAATCTTAATACTGAGACAACTCTATCTCTCTGCCCACCTGCCTATCTTTTCGGCAGGATGAATATCCTTGAATATTCAGCTCCCAATCCTGATCCTCTTGCAGCGATGTCACTGTAATGCCCACTATCTCGTACCTGCCAATTTATGGATGAGTTACCTTATTGCTTATACTGCATGCTTTCTGATATAATAGTTCAGTCCTGTATTACCCGTCGCTCTTCTCATTGTCATTTGTTTGTCCAGCCGTTGGTACCTACACGGACCCTGACCACTGAATCATTCCCCTCCCGCTCCAAGTTGTGCAACCCAGATGATATATCCCAAAACCGAACACCATGTAGGCAACTCAACCATCAGGACTTATAATCCCAATCACGGAGAACAGTATCTGTGTTTTTAACTATACTATCCCCAATTATCCAGCATTGGCCAGCATGGTGACACAGGAATGCTGCCTCACAGTGCTTGGGACTTGGGTTCATTTCTAATGTCTGGACCCTGTCTGTGTGGACTTTGTAGATTTACCCGTGTCTGCATTGGGAGCATTAACTCTTTTTTCTCTCCACAGTACGTTTCTGTGTTTGTTTCAGATTTTGTACCATCTACAGTATTTTTGCTTTTGTTTGATGGAGAAATGCAGCAAATGTGTCAGGTTTTTGTAAAAGCAGCTGTGGTTCGCGGGTTCCTCTGGATCTTTAGGAATCTTGCCCAGCAACTTGTCTGAGTGCAGTGTCACTGGATGCCCATTCCACCTCTTTCAGTTCCCTCAGTCCATCGTCACTACATGCAGCATTTCCTTATGCCACCCCTGGGACTCCCCATACCCCATTGCCTGGCACTAGATACTCCCTTCGCAGGACTGTGCACACAACGACACTGGAAACTTTCTGACCCGCTGGGGATGCTGGGTAAAGACCCTGCCATTGAAAGGAACAGAATAACTAGAATCCAATTGAATAGCAAAGCTGAGTAAACAGGCGGAATCATATCCATCTGCTCTGACGTTTTCTAATCTTCTGTTTATCCTCGTCCATCTGCAAATAGATGGTCCATATGTATGCCTTGTCAAACAGGTTTGGTGGCGGGGATAGACATCAGATCCGGTGGTCATTGGACTGATTCAGTGGTCTCACTTTCCTGACGTCACACTTAAGTTTTTATTATCAAGTCTATCCAGTTTAAAGAAAAGGCCTTGCTGGAGTTGTGCTGAAAGGATATTTGAATTCTGGAGACATTAGAATATGTCACGTGCGAATGAGGTACGGAATCGTAAGGTAACACAGTTAAATACACGATCAAAGAGCTGGCAGCGGAGGCAGCACTTCCGATATGTGGATCATTGGGATTCCCGAGTCGGGAGGATATACACAAAAAGGACGGTATGATCCTGAACTGGCAGCAATTTATGAAATATGGATTATTGGGATTCACGGGTCAGTATGATACACACAAGAAGGACGGGATACACATGAACTGACAACACTCTCCGATATGTGGATCATTGGGATTCCCGGTTGATAGGATATGAACAAGATGGACGGGATGGACTTGAACTGGCAGCAACCTCCTGGCAGGCAGGTTTGATATCGTCCTTTACGAGGGTTTAAACTAGTGTGTGGCGGCGGTGGGGGAGGGGTGTGTGGAACCACAGCAGTAGGTCCACAGGTACAGTGACTGAGGAGGAGTTGGAGACTAATCCCAGTACAACTAAGACCAACAAAACAAAACAGTGTACTGAACACAATGGCCTGGCATGTCTGAAGTGTGCTGATTTTAATATGAGGAATCTGTTTGTTTGAACGGATATTTCGATGTCGCTGCATGTCAGAAAATAGAAGAGATAATGGTTAATTGTCCACTGTGTCCTTCACTGGACCAGCTTGTCTCTCCAGGCACCAAAACATGTTACTGTGGGTCAGAGAACTTCAGAATTAATACAACACAGAAGGAGGCCATTCAGCCCACCATGCGTCCATGAGCTCTCCAACTTGACAACTTGAAAATAGAGATAATGATCGGAGCTAGACTGAAAGGGAGAGAAATAAACAGAGAGAAAACAGTGAAGTGAGATAAACAGAGTGAAAAAAGGAGCGACAGAGTGAGTGAGAGCAAGGGGTGTCAGACGAATGTGAAGTTAGATCAGGAGACAGCATGAGGAGAAATACACAGAAACTTTTCTTAGAAACTCTCACAGACTGTTTGGTGCCATACCCTGTGAGCACCATGCTGATACTGGCTGTCATCCCAGATCATTTATCGCCAATAACATCCCAGAGCTGAGTTGCTGACAGCTGAACACAATCCATTAGACCAATAGATTGGTTCCAGAGAGAAGGTGGATTAATTTATATATTCTGGGCCAACAGGAACATATAGCCCCTGTAGACACTGCGTGAGAGGCAGGGTGGAATCTCAGTGAAGGGAATCACTGGCAGGGGGGAAATCAGGATCTCAGCTCTGGGTCAAACAATGATTGATAAAGTTTCCACACCACTTCCATGGTTTTGTAATTCACATTATAATTGATATAGCTCCACATAGTAAGTATATTTTAACAATATCGTCTTTTTGTAGTTTTCATATTTTGGGATGTACAGAAACGCTTTTTTATCTTTGTATTTTGTGTTGAATAAACACATTTTATTACTGAGGAAGAAAGGACCTGCTCCGATGGCACAGTGGTCATCTGAACCGTGCTGAGACCAAGTCCGAGTGAATCCTAACCGGGGCTGCAGACAGAGCTTTAAACTGATTAGGTGTGTGTGTGTGTGGTGGGGGTGCAGTTATAAGGTTTAATTAGAAAAGCCGAATTAAAAGAGGAGGCAAAAGTACAGAACTCAGTAGAGGTTATTAAAATCTCCAGCACAGGCACAAATAGGATAGAGCATCTGGAAATGTTTAACATATCAAACTTCAGGCGCACTGCACAAATGAATGACAATGAGAAGAGGGACGGACAATGCAAGACTGAAGAGGTTACAACTGAATGCATGCTGTACAAGGAATAAGGTAAATTAGCTTCTGGCGCAGAATTAAATCAGCAGATAAGAAGCGAGGGGCATCAAAGAGATGTGGCTGCAAGGGGATCTGAATATTTAAGGATATCTATCCTATCGAAAAGATAGGCAGGTGGGCAGAGGGAATGGATTTGCATTGTTATTTAAAAAATGAAATTAAATCAATAGTAAGAAAGGAAGTAAGGTCAGATGGCGTATAATCTGCGTGGGTACAATTGAGGAACCACAAAGGTAAGACAACCACAGTTGAAGTCTTGTACAGGGCTCCAAAGAGTAGTCAGGAGCTGGGGCAGAAGATACACCAGGAGATAGAAAAGATGTGTCGGAAAGGCAAAGTACAGTAATCATGGGTGATGTCAGTATGCAGGGGCACTGGGAACATTAGATTGGTAGTGGTTCGCAAGAAAAGGAATTTTAGAAATGTTTATGAGATGGCTTTTTGGAGCAACTTCTGGTGGAGCCCACTCGGGAACAGATGATACTGCATTTAATGACGCAGGATTCGTGATGGAGATTAGGATGAAGATAAATTTTGGAAGCAATGATCAAAACATGGTTGAATTTATTCTGCAATTGGGAGAGAGAAGATAGAATCAGAGGTAACAGTATTTCAGCTGACTAAAGGCAACTACAGAGGCATAAGGGAGAAGCTGGGTAGAATTGATTCGGAGAGGGGTCAAGCATGAAAAACAGGGGAACAGCAATAGCAGCAGATTCCAAGATTAATTCAGGAGTCACAGCAGAGATTTTTGCCGAGGAATAAAGGCATCGTACAGGGAAGATGAGGCAGCCAGGGCTGACGACGGAAGTCAGGGATTGCATACAAGCAAAAGAGCAAGCGTATAATGCGGTGAGGGGCAGTGGGAAACTAGAGAATTGGGAAACTTACAAAGATTAACAGAGGGCAAAAAAAGGACAGAGAAGATTAGATATGGAGATAAGCTAACCAGCAACAAAGGAGACTGTAAGAGGATCTTTAGATATACAAAGTGCAAAAGAGAGGCAAAAGTGAATATGGACCACTGGAAAATGATGCTGGAGAGACTGCAGTGGAAAACAAAGAAACGAATGAGGAACTTTGCATCAATGTTCATGGTGGAAGACACGAGTAATTTCCCAAAAATTGAAGAGAGTGAGAGGGCAGAGCTGGTATGGTGGTCATCACCAAGGAGAACATGCTAGAAAACAGAACGGCCTGAATTTGGATAAATCACCTGAACCATATGGACTACACCCCAGCATTGTAAGGGAGATAACTGAAGAGGTAGTGAAATTGAAAGTAGTAATCTTTCAGGAATGACTAAAATCAGGAATGGCTGGAAAATTGCTAACGTGACACTCCATTTAATAAGGAGAGTTAGGCAGAAGATGGAAAATTACAGACTGATTACCCTAACCTTGTTTGTGGTTAACACCCTGGAATCCATCGTGAAGGATGGGATTTCTGAATACTTGGATTTAGCAAAATAGTCCAAAGTCAGCATTGTTTCATCAATGGGAGCTCATGCCCAACTGGAATACTTTGAGGGAGTAATGAGCAGATTTGACCAAAGAGAACCAGTAGATGTTATCCACCTGCTTCTATAAAATCCTTTGATAAGGTGCCACGCAGGAGGCGATAGAAAAAGATTAGTGCCCCTGGTGTTACAAGCAAGGTGCTAGCTTGGATAGATGCATGGCTGTCTGACAGAAAGCAGAGAGTGGGGAGAAAAGTGTCCTTCTCAGGACGGCATCCAGTGACAAGTGGTATTCCTCAAGAATCAGTGTTGGGATTACAAAATTCGCTTTGTGCATTAATGGTCGGCATGAAGGAACTGAGTGCATTCTGACTAAGTTTTCAAACAGTGCAAAGATGGAATAGAGGGATAGGTAGCATCGAAGAGGTGGTTCAGCTGCAGGAGGGTGCAGTAGCACCCTCTAGCAACCCTTCTGATGCTCGGCTTCCAGACCACCAACCTCAGGATACAACGCATCATCCTCCGCCATTTCTGCCACCAACAGTAAGACCACACCACCAGAGATATACTTCCATTCCCAAAGCTATCAGCATTCTACTGAGACCATTCTCTTCACGACTCCCTCGTTAGCTCACGAGTCCCACCTTCCACACCCCAACAAGCCACCTTCCACTCCCAGCACCTTCCCTTGTCATTGCAAGAGGTATGAAACCTGTGCCAACAACTTCCTCCTCAGTTCAATCCAAGGCCCAAAAGGATTCTTCCACATCAGGCAGAGAAGATCCTGTGCATCCAAACACCTCATCTACTCTGTCCATTGCTCCTGGTCTCCTCTACACTGGGGAGCCAGGGCGTCAACTTGCAGAACGGTTCAGGGAACACTCTCCGTCACATACCCAACAACCCCACTTCCCTGTGGCTGAATACTTCGCCTCTCCCACCACACCTCCAAGGACATGCAAGTTCTTGGCTTCCTCCACTTCATTCTAGCCACCAGACGTCTGGATGAAGAGCGCGTCGTCTTCCAACTTGGAACCCTTCAACCACATGGTATCCAGCGCAATGTCACCAGCTTCCTCATCTCCTCTCCCTCCACCTTATCCCAGATCTAACCCTCCAACTGAACACCGCCTGTTGAACTGTCCTACCTGTCTATCTTCCTTCCCATCTATCCACTCCACCTTCCACTCTCACCACACACCTCTATTTAGACATCGTCTTCCAAGCTACCTTCCTCCCCGCCCCCTCCCATTCATCTCTCAATCCCTTCCCGCCCACCCGCTTCATTCCCGATAAAGGATTTATGTCTGAAACGTCGAATATCCTGTTCCGCAGAGTCCGTCTGACTGGCTATGCTTTTCTAGCACCACACTTTTTGACTCTGATCTCCAGCATCTGCAGTCCTCACTTTCTCCTGCTGAAGGATTTGCACAGGTTAGGGGAGTGATCAAAAAAGTGGCAGGTGGAGTATAGCGTGGGCAAGTGTGAGGTCATGCAGTTTGCCAGCAAAAATAAAGGCATGGACTATTTTCTAAATAGCGAGCTAGTTCAGAAGACTCGGGGGTGGGGGTGGGGTGGGGTGGTAGTCCAAGGATCTTGAAAGGTAAACCTGCAGGTTATCAGCAGTTGGGAAGGCAAATAAAATGATCCCATTTATTTCAAGAAGGCTTGAATATAATTGCAGGGATGTACTTCTGAGGCTTTATAAGGTTTTGTTCAGGCTACATTTGGATTATTGAGCACAGTTTTGGGTCCCATATCTCAGGAAGGATGTACTAGCCCTGGAGCATTTTCCGATAAGATTCACAAAAGTGGTTCCAGGCATGAAAAGCTGAATATATGAAGAACATCTGAGGGCACAGTGTAAGGAGAAGACCTTTTCAAACACAGATAAAGATGAACCTCTTCAGCCAGAGAGTGGTGAATCTAGGGAATTCACTGCTACAGAAGGCTATCAAGGCCAGGTCATTGAGTATATTTAAGAGTAAGATAGTTTCTTGATTGTAAAGGGGATGAAGGGTTACAGATAGAAAGTGGAAGAATGGTGTTGAGAAGCTTAACAGCATCATTGAATGGCGGAGCAGGCTCAATGGGCTGAATGGCCAAATTTCTGCTCCAATGTATTCTGGTCGTATGGTTAATATTGGATCTCCTCACTCCTCATTGGAGATGTGTCCCAGAATTTGATTTTCTTATGATTTATAAAGAGTAACATCCCAATACTGATGACTGGGAAATATTATGTTCCCTCCCTCCAGTCTCTGCAGCCATGTCCCCAATAACATAATCACACTGAAATTGAAAACCAATGCATGGTACTTAATCACAGTTGATTGACATCGACAACATTAAGAGCATGACACTCACATGCCCTCTCTGATCCTCGACTAACCATCTGAATTGTGTGTCATATCATATTCTCTGCTAACACATCGATGCCATTTGTCTGTTATACTTCATGTTGTCGAAGGCACATTTGCCTGTCAGATTATGGACTAGAAAAGTTCTCTCCATATTTTACTGATATTATAATCACTGATCAGTAGTTACAGACTGTATGTTTCCATTTATAAACGGAGAAACTTGTTTATGTTCTGACAATCCTCTGACATTACTCCCATAGCCAAGCCAGATTGAATGATTACACGCAATCAATCTACCATCTCCAATATTCATTCTCTCCGCCACCCCCACATATCCCAAAATAAATGAGTAAATTTTAAACGTTCTTTTAAATTTTAATAAAATCAATATTGAACTCAAAGAGGTTAAATTGAGTTATTTGTTCAGTGACTGTGATTAATGTAAATCTCCGTGGATCCTAATCATCCCAGTGGAGAGTTTCCATCGTTGAAAAATAAATGGGCTCTGTTCAATGTGCTATCCCATAGTGTGAGTAGGAGCATCACTTACAGCACTAACAGGGATCAGCAGCTCGAGAGATACGGAGAGGAGAAATCAGAATCTGAGAACATTAGACAGAACTTTACAATAATAGTTCATAATCTGAGGACAATGTATAAGAATGTTCCAACAATGGATCCGAATCTGAGAATATTAGACTGGAATGTTCCAACAATGGATCCGAATCTGAGAACATTAGACTGGAATGTTCAAACAATGGACAGGAGTTTATACGAGGGTCTTTACTGGCTTTCTCAGCCTTGGATATCATTAGCATATCGGATCCAGGATATCCTTTGGATTATTCAAGGTGGTTACTATCCCATTCTCGCGATAGTTGGTGTTCCTGGTAAGTCATTATATTTGTCTACTCAACTGGGTTGAACTGAATTTCAGCTCATGATATGTACATTTTGGAAAGTGCAAGTCAATATCTTCAGTTCCAAACAAAAATTCATTTACTTATATATTATAACTATCAAACTACGATTTATAAATTACTCACTGATATACGAGAAGGAACCAGAGTCTTCTCAAACTCCATAATCCATTTTGTCCTTCACAGGTTTACATCTCCATGTCCTCCCCACTCACCAATCCTGTCCAATACCACCGTCATGATATCCCAGTCTCGTCCTCAGTCTCAGTGCAATATCTGAATAAACCATTTGTGCCTTTGTTCAATCCGGATGCAACAGTTTCACGTTCCTTGTAATCACATGTCCGTCACTAAATAATTGCTGTTGAGAATGTTTAACTTGTTCTCTGCACATAAGGGAAGACAGTTTATAGTGGTCAAGCCATTGACTCATAATCTAGAGCCACAGAATAATGGTCTGTTGATATCTCATGAAGGAAATTGGGGAGTTTAAAATCAACCATTATCATTTGTTATAAAAACCAATCTGCTTGCCTCAAGACCTTTAGGGAAGTCAATGTGTCATGATTCACTCCTCAGGTTTCCATGTGACTTCTGTGATGAACACGTGGGTGTACTGTACGTTTTAGAGAATTACAAACCAACAATAAAGACCTGACAGCACCAAGAGTTCTGAAAAATAGATATAATGTAACATTTGGTCGAACTACCCGATTAGCTCATTGTCTCGAAACAAATTCAGCAAACCATTTAAAATTGTACCCCAAAATACCCACCTCCAACCAAGTTTCAATTTATTATATTGACAATCTTAACAGCCAATGATACAATCCAATAGTTTGGTGGTACAAGACCGTGGAAAATTGAAAAATTGAGAGAAGAACGGCCATGCTACCAGCATGCAAAGACTGCCTGAAAAATAGCTTTCCAATAGGTACCTTTAACTGGTGAAGCAGAGTCCCCAAGAAGAAAAGAAGACAGGAAAATGGAGAAGAACCAAAAGCTTCCTGGTTTTGAGATAAGCAGTTTTGTTTTGTATATCTTAATTAGGAGTCTTATCGGCCTAGTATTGTGGAGGGGGAAGGTTGAAGACAGGTTAGAGGAAGAAGTTGTAAATAGTCGTTCGTTTATTATTCTCTGTTATACTTTAAGAAATAAAGTTGTTATTGTTTACTTTAAATAGACTTGGACTCTAGAATTATCACAGATTACTGCATGGGATAAATCTTTTCTCTGTTGCTGGTTTTAATTAAACAGGAAGGTTTATCCTGTGTTGTAACACTACAAACCCAAAGCTATGCATTTTACTCTTTCCAGTACTGTGGAACAGTTGAACCAGCCACTCAGTTCAAGACCTGCATAACATGCTGCCCTGACCAGGGCTTCATGCATCCTGTGAGAGAAGAATAAAGGTGAAGATAGCTCCCTTTCTCCGCCTGTTTTTTGTATTGCTACATCTCATTTCCAGTCAGGTATGTGATCATCCCCTATTTTAGGTGTATACAATCTCATTGAAATTCTCCCCGAGAGTGATGCACAGCTCCATAGGAATCTCTGGTGCTGGCTTTATTGATGCTGACGTACAGATCTAAGGCACTTCTAAATTCCATGTCAGTCGTTGTGCATAGAGAAGGAATGGCTTTTTGTGGCACATGAAATAAATGGCGATGTCTAAATGAGAGAAAAGATGTTTTTTGACAATCCCTGAGAGTGTTGTTGAGGCAGTATTTGGGGTACTGTGGAGAGACTTTCTCTCAAGTTTCACCAGACTAATCCCTGGGATGATGGCACCATGAGCAGTGAGTGAAACTCAGTGAGAGAATAAGAGGTGATTGCATTGAACCTTAAGGGGGATGGACAATCACTCATGATGTTCTAAACAGACACTGATACAGTGATAAGTTCCATGGCTTTTTTCACTCAGATTACATTATTCTCGATAGTTTAAGAGCCTCTGAGAACGTTCGACCCAACCACCCCCACTCCCTATTTCAAGTGAGACAGAGAGAGAAAGAGAGAAGGGGTGGGGAGGGGTGAGGTTTCAGGCTTTTGAATAAACGCTCCCAACGTTAATACAGTTCAATTGGTGCGTGATCCTGCCATGAACGTCATGTTATCCATAATCCCGACAGCAGCAACAGCACCTTCGTTATAAAAGTGTTAAATCTTTCCAGCATTATACAGAGAAGCAAAGTATTTTTTATGCCACAGGAAAGAAACGGAGATGTCTAAGAGGAAAAAGAGTTATTGTGATCATCGCTGAGAATGTTATTGAGGCAGCATTTGGGACACTATGGACAGACTTTCTCTCCTTTATAAGGAATGATCGCCTTGCCACAGAAAGAGTGCAATGGAGCTTCACCAGACTAATCCCTGGGATTATGGTACCATGAGGAGACAGTGAAGATTAATCTCTGGCGTTGTGAGAGAATGAGAGGCGATTGCATTGAAACTTGAGGGGGAGGGACAGTCACTCACGATGTTCTAAATAGACACTGATACGGTGAAATATTCCATGGCTTCTTTTTTACTCGGGTTGCATGATTGTCGATAGTTTAAGAGCCTCTGAGAATCTTCCCCTCACTCCACACCCAATCCCCATGTCGCATGAGAGAGACAGAGGGCCAGTCTTTGAATAAACTCTCCCCACATTAATACAGTGCATTTGGTGTATGGTCCTGCACTGAAAGTCTCGTTATCCACAATCCCTATAGCAGCCACAATACCGTCATGCTAAAACAGTTAACTATTCCCACCAGATTCTGACTTCCATAGAGACGATGGGTGTGTCTTCCCAGCGATGGAAGATGCCTCCTTGAGACTTGGCACAAATCATTTTGCTTCCCTCCTCATTGCCAGCAAACTATGTTAAAGCAGCATACGTTCTGCAGCAATGGAACCATGATTAACATCATGGAGTCCTCTATCAGTGCAGTCTAGGTTTCATTGGTTTGTCATGTTGGAATATAAATGACCCCCTCATGTTCCATATAACTGTCTCGTAGGGATGAATAGACACCTCCTGGCCTCATGGAACAGGTTTAAGTGTCTGATTGGGCTCTGCTGGTTCCTGTTTAACAGCTCGATGCACTGAACAGACCACTTTCCTTCCTGTCTAACAGGCAGGAGTATTGAACGTACGTCACTCTTCCTGTTCCTGAATGCTAGCTCATACCCGTGTGCAACCAGCTTGAGATGCTGAATGATCTCCTTTTCTAGCTGTGGAAATGTGCAGTGTCTGGCCGTGCTGTTACATAAATGTTACCGATACTTTAACAGCACAAACCGGAATGCTGTCCGGGTCTTGCTGCACATGGACACAGAATGGTTCAGGAGCTGATGGGGGACAAAATGTTCTGAACATTCTGTGATCTTCAGTCATCATACCTACTTCAGATCTTATGATGGGAAAATACATTGATGGACCAGCTGAAGATGTTTGTGCTGAGGGGGCTAACCTGTGGACCTCCTGCAGAGATGTCCCGGGACTGAGAGGATTGTTGGCGACTGACCCCAAACCTCTTTATTTGTGTTCTGAAAGACTCCATCCAGTGGGAAGGTTACACCTGATCCACATTCAGATCAAGTAAGTAGATGGCCCCGATGCCATCCTCAGTCAAATACTGCCTTGGTATCAAAGCCATTCGCTCTTTCCTGAGCCCCTGTGTTCGCCTCTTGTTCATATCAATAGGTATTGGTGCATGTGCAAGGAGGGCTTTCCTCTCACAGAAGGTAATCACTGTCAGGAATTATCTGGGCGAGAGGGTTAGGGGAGCCTTATCTCCGAAAGCATTTAAGGAGGGCGTAGATGGATTTTTGACCTGTCGGAGAGCTAAGGGGTGAAGAATTGGGCATTAAAGAGGAGTTACTGTCAACAGTGGATCAGCCATGATGTTATGCAATGGCTTGATCATCCAAATTACCTGATTCTGTTCCTTTTGTCCTCATATTCAGTAATTGCAAAGTTAATGGCTGTAATTTTCCTGAATGTTCTTTTATTGAATGTTGCAAACAGAGAGAGTAAAGTATTGTGTGAGTTATCACTGGTTGAAGTATGGGGACAGTATTCACGGTGAATCTGGGTCTATGATATCACCAACAAATGAACCACAAGTTGCGGAGAGGAAACACTCTGTAAAGAGACCAGAAGCATCTGTGGAAACAGATAACATTTTCCAACCGACACCAAACCATGTGTGACAGTCTTGAGGGACTGAACGAGATTCTGTATTACTGTTGACCAGGGATATGGAGCAAGTGGCCTCCATCTGTTCCTTGCAGGAGATGTGAGGGGTTGAATAGAACATAGCAACACAGGACTGAGCAGCAGGAGTGGGCTATTAAATACTTTGTCACCGCTTCATGTGCTTTTGCTCAAAGCAGCGCATTTCTGCATACCATTTTACGACATACCAAAACAAATTTGAATAAATGCAAACATCCAGGCACCACAATCCTCTGGGGAAGGGAATTTCCACTTGAACAGCCCTTTTAGAAATTCTCATTTGTGTTCCAACAAATGTTGGAGGGTCACTATGTCCTTTTTCAGTCCCACTTCTCCACTGGTTACACCCATTTTAAATGCAGCCAGTTTAGTGAGGTGGCCAATGATTTAGATTTCAGACTCCGCCATTTTCTAGAAAAATGTGAGACACAGAAAGTTGAACTCATAACAAATGGTAAAATGATAGAGTTCCCCAAAATGTTATTCTGCCTTTGAAGTTATTCTGATCACACCATCTACTGGTGGTGGGATTTCTTTCTGGAACAGTGGATTTGGCTGAATTCCCTTCGTCTCAGGCAGTGGAGAGATTTAAATGAATCCTCACCAGGAATCCTTTACAAGTGGTAAAGGTGACGTGAGGATTTTATGATCTCACACTTTGCTATGGGGCGGAACAAAGTAAGAGAGAGGGGCCAATCGGCTGCTCCTTCTCAGACAGGGAACATATTTCTCCCTCTCTGTGTTGGAACATGCAATTTTGTCAACTGAACATCAAACTGGACCATGTGCGATCTCCTGGAATATTCTCTGGAAAACCTGATTCTGGATTATATGCAGGTGCGTCATTGCTCTTGTTGTACACAATTTCTTCCAATCGCACAAAAAGTCCCCACTTTATAATTTGAAGACATGCTTACATGTAAATATCAGTAGGTGTCTTTATAGTATGTGAGTTAATATCAATACATATATTTTTTAAAGTTTATTCTCTAGCTTTAGTCTCCCTGACAGGAGATAATATGCATCCAGCTGATACACTTTTCAGAAAGTCATGGATGGTTCAATACTATTTCTCAGCTGAGATCAAAACTGATAATCCCCCATAACAAAAGCCGGCATTCCAGGAATGAGTAAAGGGAAACCTCTTTGAAAATCTTGGAAAATAATTATATCTTTTTATTTTAGTGTTAGGGGATCAATCCTGCACACAGGACATCTGATGGGGTCTCAGCAATTCCCTGTACAGATGCAGTAAAACATTCCTGTAATTAAACCTGATACCTTTTGCCAAAAACAGCATCATTCCACTTACTTTCCAAATGATTTGCTGCATCTGACTTCATATGATTCACGTCACAAGAACATGGAAACTGCCTGTATCACAGAGTTCGGCAATCTCTCTCCATTTCAATTGTTTTCCATTGTTTCATCCTTCATGCCAAAATAGACAACTTACCTATGTTATTTCTGCAGAAGGTTTGCTCACTAACTTTCCCTGCCTGTATCACATTGCAGACTCACTACCTCCATTTGACGTCACATTGAATGACCATCTTGGTGTACGAGCTAATTGAGCTCCAAGCCATTCCCTCCCCTTCCTCCAGATCTGATCTCTGAGGCATTCCATCAGTTACAGCTTTGCAGGTTGAAAATAAACATTTATCTCTACTTTCTGTTTCCTGTAAGCGACAGCTTCCCTGTTCCGTGTAGCGGCTCAGGTGGGTTGAATGGCCTCCTCCTGCTCTGTGTAGTGTGCTGAATGAGCTGAATTACTTCATTCTATACTCCTGTGTAATACATTAGAGGGGCTGAATGGTCTCCTCCTGTGTCATTGTAACTATCCTGTCTGACTGAATGGAGTTTTCCCCAATCCTGTAACAGCATCGAGGGGTGGATTGAGGGAACAACACATGGGTAGGGACAGCAGTATATCTCTGTAACAGCTTCGAGGGTGGATTGAGGGCACAACACATGGGGTAGGGACAGCCGTATATCTCTATAAGAGCCTGGAGGAGTGGATTGAGGGAACAACACATCGGGTAGGGACAGCAGTGTATCTCTGTAAGAGCCTCGAGGAGTGGATTGAGGGAACAACACATGGGATAGGGGAAGAAGTTGCCCATTCGGCTTTTCCATTCAGAATATTCATGGCTGATCCGAGTGCGTCTGACCATCCATTTCATGTCTGTTCCCAATAAACACTGACACTTCTGTCCAGTAAAGATCAGTCGAGCTCAGCCTTGAATATCTTCAATAACCGAGTCTTCACTGCTCCCTGAGGATGAGAACACCACAGGTAGCACAACACTAAAGTGAAAGGGACGTCCTTATTTCATAGTGGCTCTGTTATTTGAAAACTGTGTTAACTGAACATCAAATCACCACCTCTTTTCAGACATAAGGACAGAATAATTAGGAATATTTAGGGACATAATCCATTCCGGACTCCAAACCTATTCCACATTCCCACTGCCACTTTCCAATGAAATATGTATCGCACCCAGCCTCTGCTGCTGTCTCAGGAAGAGAATGCCTGATAGCATAATACCGCAGGAGCATTAAGGAAATGAGCAGATTGAGGCCATTCAGCTTATTGAGTCGGAACTTCCGTTCAATAATTTCTTATATGTACCTCGACCTCATTCTTCTGCCTTCTACCTGGAATCCTTGATCCCCTTACAAATCAAAAACATATCGAATTGTGTCTTAATGACACTAGTGTCTGGCCTCTGTGTATCTGTGTATGAGCAACTGTGTGTGTGTGTGTTTGTGTGTGTGTGTGTGTGTGTGTGTTGTGTGTGTGTGTTTGTGTGTGTGTGTATGTGTGTGTGTGTGTGTGTATGTGTGTGTACGTGTGTGTGTGTGTGTGAGTGTGTGTGTGTGTGTGTGTGTCCATGTGCTTGTTGTCTGTGTGTTTGCGTGTCTACATCAGTCTGTCTGTGTTTCAGCCTGTGTTTCTATCTATATTTGTGTCCATTTGTATGTGACTGCATATGTATTTGTGTGTTTATTCGTTTATGTATGCCTATCTCCTGGTAAGTATTGTGTGTGTTCATCTATGTCTTTCTGTGTCTGCATCTCTGTGCAGGGAGGTATCTGTATTTTTTGGAAGTGTAAGGATTGTTGTTGGAACTGTCAGTGGGTTTAAATTGAGAATCGTCTTTCACTGAACATTGATCCTTAACTGGTCAGTAGGACGTGGATGTTTCGGATACTCCACACGAGGTGTCCTGGTCCTCTCCACTATTCAAGAATTCTCCCCACATGGAGGGGGAGGGGAGTGAGGGAACGGATATCGGATACTCCACTAAACGGCTCGGCCCTTTCTATCCTATTCAGGCTGTTTCGCCTCGAATGGGAGAAAGGGATGGAGAGAGAGTGGGAATGGGTGACCCGGCTGTTTGTGCTGGGATAATTAGGGGGAGTTGTGAGGTGTTTGGAATGAGTCAGTCGGCAGTTTTGAATCCATATAGTATTATTAGTTGCTGAATTCAATAGTGAGAGTGGTAGTGCCTGAGCCTTATTTGGAGACAGAGCGTGAACCTTGTTTGGGATTAGGTGCTATAACAGATATACAGTGAGTGTGAGGAGCAGAGAGTATATGGTAACTCTTATCTTAACAGAGTGAGGAGGATATTTTTGCTTGTCCAGTATTGTGGGCCATTTCTTCAGATCATCTCAGCGTCCAGGTGAGCCTTCCCGAATGTCTTGTCCAAATCTGTCACTAATAATGACACAGACCTGTCCCTCAGCTTCCAGAGAATCAGTTTAGGTAGAGTTAACAGATAGCAAGGAGAAGCAAATATCGGTGTGTTATATATCGAAACCAAAACGGTAGCAGAAAATCTGAGCATCATATGCTCTGAAAATTAGATAGGCAAGTATTGTGGGTATCGCAGTCTTATTGAATGGTCTCAAGTTGCATCTAAGCTGTGTTAATTATGACAGCTGAAGCAGTGAAAAATAAGTTCCGTAAGTGTATATGAGGTGGGTTGAAGAGTATGTTGTGAAGCAAAGTAGAGAGCAGGTTATTTTGAATCTGATGTTGTATGGTCAGCATGATGAATTATTAACCTTGGTCTGAAGCAGCTTTTAAGAGATAATGGCATTTATAAGATGCATTTTACAAGGTGTCCGCATGCAATATAGAATGCTTGAATATTCTAGTCAAACGCCATGGAAGACTGGAGGCTAGAGTGTCAAGATATCTTCAGTGAATTTGGAAAGTACAACATAACATTCAGTGGGAGACAAGCAATGGTTGTTAGAGTCATAGAGTCCGACAGCACGGAGACAGGCCCATCAGCCCAAACTGGTCCATTCCGACCAAAATGCCCATCCACGCTAACCCCATTTCCCTGCCATTGCCCCTTATCTTCAGATTAGATTAGATTACTTACAGTGTGGAAACAGGCCCTTCGCCCAACAAGTCCACACCGACCCACCGAAGCGCAACCCACCCATTCCCCTACATTTATCCCTTTACCTAACGCTAGGGGCAATTTAGCATGCCAATTCACCTGGCCTGCACATCTTTGGACTGGGGAGGAAACCGGAGCACCCGGAGGAAACCCACGCAGACACAGGGAGAATGTGCAAACTCCACACAGTCAGTAGCCTGAGTCGGGAATTGAACCCAGGTCTCTGGCGCTGTGAGGCAACAGTGCTAAGCACTGTGCCACAATCCTTCTAATTCTTTCCTATCCGTGTGTTTTTCAAATGCCTTTTAAATTTTGTTAATGTATCCGCCTCAACCACTTCTCATTCCATATGCGTAACAGCCCCGTGTTAAAAAGTTGTTCCTCAGGTCCACCTTTATTCTGTCCCCGCTGACCTTAAACTGATGCCCTCTAGTCTGTGATTGCCCAACCCTGGGAAAAAAGACTGGGTGCATTCACTCTATCCATGCCTGTCATGATCTTATAGACTTCAATATGATCCACCCACAGTCTCATGCACACAAAAATAAATTGTCCTGGCTTGTCCAACCTGTTTCAATAACTCAGACCATTGAAACCTTGGCAACATCCTTGTAATTCTTTTCTGCACTCTTTCCAGTTTAATAACGTCCTTCCTATAGCAAAGTGAACAAAACTGACCATAACACTGCCAATATGGCCTCACCAGCATCCTGTATAACTGCAACATAGCTCCCTAATTTTGATACTTAGTGATATAAACGGATTAAGGCCAGTGTGCCAAAAGCTCAATTCACTGTCTACCTCGGAATCAACTTTCAGAGAACCATTCACCTGAAATCCAAGGTCCCTCTGACCCACTACACTCCTTAGGACCCAACCATTCACCATGAAACTCCAAACTTGATTTGACTTTCTAAAATGCAAGAACTTATACTGATCAATATTAAAATCCATTTGCCATTTTTCAGCCACTTCCCCAGCTGATCAAGATACTGCTGTAATTTCTGAAATTTGTGATAACCTTCCTCACTCTCCATGATGCCGCATGTTTTAGTGCCGTCTTCAAACTTACAAATCATGCCTGTACATTCTCATTTAAATCATAGATATATGTAATATGTAGTGGTGCCAGCATCAACCCCTAAGGCATTCCACTATTCACAGGCCTCCAGTCTGACCATTATTAATCTCTGCTTTGTAACATCAAGTCAATGTTGTACCTAATTTGCCAGCTCCCCCTCAATTCCATGCGATCTAACCTTCCAGAGCGGCGTACCATGTGGAACCTTATTGAAGGCCGTACTATAAACCATCTAGATAACATATATAACCCGGACCTCCTCAATGTTGCTGGTCACTTTAGCAAAGAACTCCAACAAAATTGTGAGTCATGATCTCCCTTACACAAACTCCCGTACTGAATTTGATGAAGGGCTTTTGCTTGAAACATGGATTTGCCTGTTCCTCGGATGCTGCCTGACCTGCTCTGCTTTTCCAGCACCATTCTAATCTTACTCCGAACCACACCCTGTCTTTCCAAGTGCATGTATATCCAATCTCTCCGAATCTTCTAAAATAACCTACCCACTAGCTTTTAGGATTACTGGTCATTAGTTCCCAGATTTATCTTTGCAGCATTTCTTGAATACGGGCTCAGCATTTGCTATGCTCCAGTCGTCCAGGACCTGACTCTTTGGCCAGCGATGATAGAAAAGAGGCAAGCAATGCTTTCGCAATTTCTTCTCTATGCTCCTATCCTCCTGCAGTGTTCCTGAATATAACTGGTCAGGACAAGGAGGTTTTAGAAATACTGCAAAGTCTGAAACATACGTCTATTTATTTCAGGTACGAACACGAAAGAGTGAGAAAATGACTCAATGATGGTTAACATAACAAATTCGAAAACATGTTAATCAGAAGAAGTGACTTCAGAAGAATTCCAGCTATTGTGAAAGCCTGAGAATTCTCAGAAATTAATGATCCAAAAAATGAAGGCCATGAAACTGAAAAGGAAATCAACAAGAGAATATACCTGCTTACAAACAGGAACACAAAGACTGCGTCAATCTGCGATCTATATTTCAAAGGAAACAAAATAAAAGCAAGATCAAATGTGGAAATTTATAATCAGGAGAGGCGAGGTCATTGTGGACAACAGGGAAATGGCCAAGAAAACAACCAGTTACTTTCCATCTGTCTTCATGGAGGAAGATCCAGAAAATCACCCAGTAATACCAAGTGATCATATCGTACTCCTGGAGCTAAAGACATAAAGTCAATTCATATCAGTAACAAGGTAGTACTTGAACATGTAGCTGGATTGAGCATTGCTAAGTCTGACGAAACAGATGTACTTCCTATCAAAATGTCGGAAATAAATCACCAATAGTACTATTAATTGCACTGTCGATGACTGTGTTTTATTTTCCTGCACATTCTGCAGAGGGCAGAAACTATTGTGGATAAACGTGAATCAAGCACTATAGATGAATGGAAGGGATCCAAACAGATAAAGGGAAAAAGAGGGTGGAGAACTGCAGACCAGTTAAATAAGAGTTGTCGTGAAACTGTTGGAATCCATTACACAGGATGACATTTTTTGTTATCTAGAAACTAACAGCTACAATGGAGAGAATCAGCATGCATTTCTGAGAGAGAAATCATACTTGATAAACTTCGGAATTGTTTGAAGTAATTTCTTACAGCATCGATAATGGGGAATCAGTAGAAGTGGCATACATTGGATTTTCGGAAGGGTTTCTAAAGATCTCAGTGAGTTCGTAAATGCAATGAATGTGAAGGGAATTTGGAGGAATATATGTAAGTGGGAAGTTAAAGTTTGGTTCGCCTCCATTTAAGAGAGTCAGAACATTGATGTAAAGACATGTTGAAGCAGTTTCACTGCGTGTTGGTGGGACTGTACCTGGAGTATTGTGTACAGTTTTGGTGACCGAATCTCAGAAAGAATATACTGACCACAGAGGAAGTGCAATGAAATTCTCCAGATTAATCCCTCAGATGGTGAGATTGCCTGATGAGGAACTCGGTCTGTGTTCTTTCGAGTTTCAAACACTGAGAGGTGGGTCACAGTGAATTTAGAAAATTCACAAAATATATGACAACTTGGCAATTAACAGAACACTTCCCTCGCTGCCTATTCCACATTCAAGGCAAATAATGGCAGGATCTGGGACAGGCCAGTTAAGACTGCAATATGGTGGAAAACTTCACTTGGAGGGGACTAACTAACACAGGGGCATGGAAACCTACTGACAGGCAAGATTAGGGAGAATCTCCAGATATTCTCCAAGTGTGTCCAGCGGAACAGAATAACCAGGGAACAGGTAGGACTCATTAGTGAGTTGCCAAGTCGCAACCAAATCAACTTTAGTGGTAGGAGACAGACGGTGGTGGTAGAAGGCTGATGTGCGATTGGAGGCTAGTATCCAATGGTGTACCTCGAGGATCAGTGCTGTGTCTCTTAATATTTGTGATTCGGAAGTGTTGGTGTTGGACTGGGGTGGACAAAGCTAAAAATTGCATAACACCAGGTTATAGTCCAAAAGATTTCTTCAGCGGCACTAGCTTTCGAAGTGCTTATCAAAGCGCACAACCACCTGATGAAGAAGCAGCGCTTCGAAAGTTCGTGCCTCCAAATAAACTTGTTGGACTATAAGCTGGTGTTTCCTGATTTTAAACCTTATCATAAAGGATGCAGCTGTGAATATGGACGAGGGGTGGGGGTGCCATAAGTAAGTTTGATACAAAGATTAGCCGGGTGGTTGGCAGTGAGAAGGAATGTCTTATGTTATAGGAAGATACAGATGGAATGGTCAGATGGTCACATCAATAGTAGATGGAATGTAACCCTGATAAACATGAGGTCATGCACTTTGGAAGAAGGAACCAGGCAGGGAAGGAATCAATGAATGGCAGCACAATAGGAAGCTCAGAGGGTGCTTCTCCACATATTCGTGACTGTGGCTGGACAGGGTAACACACAATTTGAGAAAGCGTACGGGAGCGTAAACACAGCCTTCACACATCGAAGCATAGATTATAAGAGCTATGTGGAACTTTCGTTAGCCAAGATGGAATACTGTGTGTAGCTCTGGGAGCTACATTAAAGGAAGGATGTGAGTGCACTGGAGGGGGTGCAGAGGGGATTCACCAGAATGTTCCCTTGGATGGAGCATATCAGCTATGGAGAGAGGCAGGGTAAGCTCGGGTTGTTTAGTTTGGAGCAGAGAAGACTAAGGGAGGCGTGAATCAGAGAATAAGATTGCGAGGGACATGGACTGGGTGGACAGACAGCAGCTGGTCCTTTTAGTCAAAGGGACACACTTTTGAAGTGAAGGGTTTGAGGCTTAGTGAGAATTGAGGACTGTTTTTCACACAAAGTATGTTGGGGTCTGGGATGCACTTCGTGAGAGGGGAATTGTCATGGTTACGTCAAAACCTAGAAAATGCATGGTTGTGCACTTGAAATGCCATAAGATTCACAGCGACCGGTTTGTATTGGAAAGTGGGGCTAATGTAGACCGTGCTGTATTTATGATAGTGCAGAGTCTGTGCTTCTGTGATTCTATGGCTGTGAAGGTCAATCATTCAGTAGATTAAGATAGGAATTAATCAGTTTCTGAAGAATATCTTATCAAATTGTATAGGATTGAACTTGTAATATCTTCTGAAAATACGTCAATGGCAAAATTAAGAGAAAAAGGTGTAGCTTCCTTACAGTCTGATACCAGGCAATTGAGGACAGGGAAATAGCAGATCAATGGAGCAAATACTTCAGTTATGCCTTCACAGAAGAAGAAAACAAAAACAAAAATAAAATTTCCTCACAATACGAGGGAACTTTAGCCTGGTTGAGAAAAAGGGAATGGAATGAAATTATCCACTAAAACGTTTAATAGAAAATATTGGACTGAAATTAATGGGCATAGACAAAGTCAACAGAGGTTTATGAAATAGGAATCATATTTGAGAAAACGGCTGTTAGCAAAATTATGGAGAAGGTATCAACGCAATACGATTGGAATCTCAGAAAGATGTTTGATAAAGCCCCAGACCTTTTGTGTAAATTCGAATCCTATGGGACTGGGCTAATATATTGTTTGTATTTAGAATGGGAGAGCTGGCAGGAAACATTGAGTAGGAATAAAACCATGTTTTTTGAATGGAAGGCTTGGAGGATATAACAAGGACCGAGATTTGGCATCCAGCTATTACCAATACACATCATATCTTTGGTTGAGGAGCTCAATTGCAATATTCCCAAGTCTGCTTGCAACACTAAATGATATCAGCTTGTGGTTGGATGAGGAGGATGTAAAAAAGGCTCCGAGGTGATTGAGACAAGTGCAGTGACTAGGCAAATACCTGACAGATGGAGAGCAATGCAGAGATGAGAGGTTGTGCACTTTGATAGGATCAATTGAATGGCAGCTTATCATTTGAAAAGGGATTGATTGAAACATGTTGATCTATAAATGAACTTAAGCTGCATTTTTGTTTATTTCTGCGCAGCCTTCTGAGTCCATGTAGGGCAGTGAGTTCTGAACACGGAAATCAATACTGGAATGGCATTGGCACGCTGTATACAGTCTACATAGACCCAGCATGTGGGAGCTGTAACATTGAACAAAATCTGGATCCCCTGTACACCAGTCACTGAAAGCAATATTGCAGGAGCAGAAAACAAGTAGTAAGATAAATGGTTTATTCACCTTCATTTCAGGGGGATTTAGAATACAGAAGTAAGGGTCATTTACTGCAACTGTACAGGGCCTTGGTGAGACCCCATCTCGAAAATTGTGCACTGTTGTGTGCAGTTTTGGTATCTTACCTAATAAAGGGCAACCCTGCCATTGAGGGAGTGCAGTGAAGGATGACCAGACTGATCTCTGGGATGACAGGTTAGTTGTGGGAGCAGAGTTTGGGGTGACTGGGCTTTAGGAAAATGTGTGGAGAGTTCAGTGAGATATATAAACCTCTGACAGGGTGTGACAGCTTTGAAGCAGGGTGATAGTTCACTTTATAGAAAACGGTTCACGAATCGCATTGCAGTCAAATCGTACTTTTTGTCAGAGAACTCCCTATATATTGATGGGCCGAAGGCACTATATTTCATAATGTTTAAACATATTTTGAGATATGAACATTGTGTGGGGAAAACTGCATTGAGGAGATGTTCGGCCATGAAATAGCATGGAGAAAGCTCAATGTGCTGAATGACCTCCTCCTCTCCCGATGTTTCTGTGCAATCTGTGGGAAAGCTCTGTGCAAAAGCCGTGGCGGCACAGTGATTAGCACTACTGTCTCACAGCGCCAGTGACCCGGGTTCCATTCCCGAAACATGCGACTGACTGTGTGGAGTTTGCACATTCTCTCCGTGTCTGCGTGGTTTTCCCCCCCGGTTTCCTGCCACAGTCCAAAAATGTGCAGGTTAGGTGAATTGGCCACGCTAAATTGCCCGTAGCGTTAGGTGTAGGGAATGGGTCTGGGTGGGTGCGATTCGGCGGTTCGGTGTGGACTTGTTGGTTCGAAGGGCCTGTTCCACACTGTAAGTAATCAAACCAAATCTAAATGCCATCACAAGCTCTCAGATGTTAGGAAGGATGTCTATGCAGGGTCAACAGGACTGTGTTTCCCATTCCCTTTCCTTTAACGAGGTTGATGCCGGGTGTTCTGTCAAGTTTTATTCTTTAAGACCTCAGAGTAGTTTGATACGAATGAGTGTCTCACTTGGCCGATTCAGGGACCATGTCTGTGCGTCTGGAGTCACTTTTCGCCTGACCAAGAAAGCACAGGAGATTGACTTCCTGGAAGTATATTGGTGTAGGAGATCGATGTTTACAATCAACATTGGACACAAGATCACTATTACTGACACCAGATTTTAGGTCTCGATATTTTATTAATTATTTTTAACTTCCACCAGCTGCCAAAGCATTGGCCTAGTCTGGATTTGCAATCCAATGATATATCCACTACAGCACCATCTCCACATGGGGATCTATCGGAAACCACACTGACCTGATTACTTCGGTGCTACTTGACAGCTCTAAGAAAAAGTATTCCCACCAATTTGACTGTCATGATTCGACTGAGGGTGTGGTAAAAGGTCCGATTGTAATTATTCTCCTATTCACGGACTGGGCATAGCTGAGTAATTTTCTATATGCCAGAGAGATGTCAGAGTTGGAGCTGGAATGAAACAACTTCCCCAGGAACACGGCTTGTTGTGCAGCACAAATCTTCAGTCCTATTGCAGGAATGGGGTCAGGGCCCATTGCCTTTGTCGTATCTACTGTGTCAGCTGTTTCTTCACGTCACGGGCAGAAAATCGAATTGTTTGAACACTACCATCTGTGATTATGTGGGAAACATGATGAGTGTAAGGTGGATCATCATTCACTCAACACGTCTGGCTGAGGATAGTGCAGACACCACATCCTTGACTTTTTTCATTGACGTACAGAGCTGTTCCGATATTTAGGATGAGAATATTTGTGGAGTACTCTGCTCCAGTAAATTGTTTAATAGTCCATCGACATTTATGTTTGCATTTGGCAGGACGACAGAGCTTAGGTCTGATCTGTTAGTCTTGGGATCATTTCCCCTCTCCATCAGACATTAGTTCTGCTGGTCGGAATTTAACCAGTTGATTGCAGTAGCTTTAATGGGTTGTCAACAGGTTTAGGTTCACGTGATTCGACCCTGGCATGTTCACCCACACTCATCACTGAACTATGGATCGGCTTGATGGTAATGGTAGAATTATCATCAGGAAAATGTTACAGATTGTCGTTGAATACAATTCTGTTCTGCTGCTGCTGTGGTCTACAATATCTACAATTCAATTCTACTGACTGTCCCCCCAGTTCACACCGAGACCCATTCACCCATCAGCCCTGTATTCAGTGACCTAATCTGGTTTCTGATGCGGTAACACTTGCATTTTCATATTCTCATTCTGCTGAGGGCCTCTCCCTGGTGTCACTCCTCTAATTTGTTACTTTAACTGAATCCATTTAAAGTAATGATCTAAATCGTTTCTCTTCCACAACGTCAACTTCTGTATTTGAAGTGAATGTGTTCCCCTCTGTTATTCTCCCTGACCATGATTAAGAGTTCTGTAGTGTCAGTGATGCCAGATTTATGATGTTTCAGAGTCAAGGAACTTGTGCACCATGCGTTATTGTTCAGTTCCCAGTGTACGGCTCTCCATGTTGGACAGGATGGTTGAGCATCTTTGACATACTTCTTTGGAAATTTTCCAAAAACAGAAATTGCTTAAGAAATTGCTGAAGATGTTGCAGCATCTTCTGGAATGAATGCAGTGTTAAACTTTCAGATCCAGTGACCCTCTACAAAGATCTCCGTTTCTCAAGCAATTTTGGTATTTTTATTACCAGTATCCATAGTTAGTTGTTTGTGAAAGTTTGTTCTTTGCCTATTCACTTCTGAGGGAGCTCAGCAGGTCTGTCAGCATCTGCAGAGACAGAGAAACGGCGTTAGAATTTCAAGCCCAGTGACACTTCTTCACAACTGAAAAGCATTGGAAACTTGGCTTTTTAATCCTTGCCAGAGGTGGGGGATAGGTGACAGGGAAAAGAGGGCGTGACAAAGATAAACCGGCTTTTAGCAGTGGTGAATGTGAAGATGATATAAAATGGTTTAAATTAAAGTGTGAATGGGGAAAAGAGTTCTCTGTATTGAGTGCAAGATAAAGAAGACACAATCACACAAGGTCATAGGAGGCCAGGAGGGAGAATGTTGACTATGTGGCATTATAAAGACCTGGCCATAAATACGTTTTCACTGTCGAGATCATCACCCCCTTTATAGACAAAGGATATCAGGTGCTTGCTTCTTACTGGCACTAGTAAGCGTTTCATGCTGCCTTAGTATTGTAATAGGGAGAAAAACAAATCACAGTATGAAGTTTGGGCTGAGTATTGTTTACCCTAGTTTCAAATTTGCAGTATTTATCTTTAACTGCTTGTTCTTAAAGTTAGTATTGGATGGAGTGTAGAAGGTTGAGGGATGACATTATAGAAGTATCTAAAATTATGAGAGATATGGATAGGGTGAATAGCCAAGGTCTTTTCCACAGGATGGGGAGTTCAGCCCTAGATGGCATTGGTTTAAGGTGAAAGAGGGAAATTCACAAGGGAGGCAGGGGCAGTGTTTTTCCACAGCGGGTGTGGGTGGGTATGGAATGAGCTGCCAGAGAAAGAGTGGTAGATCCATGTACAGCTGCAACATTTAAAACTCATTTCGACAAATATACGGATGGGAAACATTTTGAGGCATATGGGCCAAACGAAAGCAGATGGGACGAGGTTAATTTGGAAAACCTGGCCAGCACGGACATTTAGAACAGCTTCACGCAGGTTCACAATGGTTTTGTGAAAGTGAAATTATACTTTGCCCTACAAAATCATGCAAAGTATTTCTGCAGATGCCTGAGAATGTAACAAGCGGACTTGATAAAGGGGATCTGGCAGACACCAAGCTTTCCAGAGTTTTTCCACAAGTTTTACAAAATAAAATTCTTACACAAGATAGAAGCTCGTAGGATGATGGGGAATGTATTAGCACGGGATGATGATTGGTTAGCACATAGAAATCGGAGAGTCAGGAGAATGAATCATCAATATAAAGGTGGATCTGCTGGAGGACCACGGCTATCAGTCCGATGGCATCAGTTATTTACACTCTATACTGATAGTTTGAAGGAGAGAGCTGAGTGAAATATACATCCGAGTTTGAGAACAACACTGAGAATCAAAAGGCAGGCTGTTATTTAATGGAGAGGACTTCCACAAAAAGAACAGTACAAAGGGATTGGAGTGTTCCTGTGTATGAAACATAAAGTCAGCATGCGGGTGCAGCAAGTAACTAGGTTGTTTCATTAGCCGGCTTCCAGGGATGAAAGGGCTATGTTAGTGAGAATCTCTAAGATTGTAAGGCGATTATACATTGGGGTTTAAATAAATGAGGAGTGATACTGCTGAAAAATACAAGACACAGAAGGACTTGAGAAGGTAGATGTGAGACTTGTTACCATTCCTGAGTGGAGTCTTGAACTCGAAGACATAGATACCGAATATGGAATATCAATTTCTATCTGAGATACAAAGTGATGTCTTCTGTCAGCCGTAGTGAATGCCTGGAATTCCTAACCCGAGAGGTGTGGAGCGATACAAGGAGTCGGCGAGAAAGTGGAGTTAGACCTGTAGATCAGCCATATTCGTATTAAATGACTGGGTATTCTTGAGGGCCGAATAGCCTACTCTTGTTCCTATTTATTATTTCACGTGCTATGCTTTTGCAAAGTTACTGGTTATTTTTCCGGAAGTTGTGTTGTGTAATGCTGCATTTGGGTGAGCAGAGGATTTCAGTTAACGCTGGGTAGGGTATGGGGGCTGTATTCACAGTAAATCTGGCTCTGTAACATGACCCACATCTGGAGCAGACTTTGCAGAAAGGGGAAGCCTGGAAACAGGGATTGGGAGTGAGTGTCACTTCCTGACCCAGCCTGGATTTTCCAAGTACATTTCCAAAACTGCACCCAACCATCAGAGTGGGCCTTGATCTGCCCCTGTGTAGCACATCCCAAGAGCTGAATGGAACATCAGAACATGGGCTGAAGGACACGAGGGCCATTCAGCCCTTTGACACTACTCCACCAGTAAATACACTCGTGGCGTATCTCATTGTGGTCCCAGCTGCACTTTTCTCTCCATGCACCATTATCCCTGATTCACCTGTCTATGGACAATCAGACGAAGCCAGCCTCGATATAATATAACGATTCAGCCATCCCAAACTTCTGGGAAAGCGAATTCCCACTTGAACGAATTCGCACTTGTGATTTTTTTTTCTTACTCCAGTTGTGACTGAGAATGGAGGATGTAACTCTTTCCTTTCCTAGTCCAACTCTTCCACGGCTCACAACAAATTTAAATGTAACCAGGTTGGTGATATTGCCGATGGTAAAAGTCTCAGACTGGGTCAGGTTCAGTGATAAGAACACGTCAGGCAGATTTCTTTAGTCAGCCACAAGTTATTAACAGAACTAACGGAGGAGTATGTTGGATCTGTGGGTAACACTGCTGCCTCACATCACCAAGGAGCTGGGTCTAACTCCAACCTCAGGCGACCCTCTATGTGGAGTTTAAACATTCTCTCCCGTGTCTGTGTGGTTTCCTCCCAGTGCTCCAGTTTCCTTCCACTGTCCAATCATGTGCAGTTTTGAAGTGGATTGCCCATAGTGCCCAGGGATGCGTAGGTTAGGTGGGTTAGTTATGGGAAATGCCGGGTTACAGCAATAAGATTGGGGGCCAGTCGAGTTGGATGCTGTTTGGTGGGTCAGTGTGGACTTAATGGACGGAATGCCCTGTCTCCACACTGTAGAGATTCTATGAAAATGACAATAAATTTGAACTATACAAACACCCAGTGGGTACATACCTAATCCACTCTCCTCGAGGTCTTGTATGTTTCATTTTCATTCCAAGAGTAACCTGTTAAAGCCTTCATAATATAAGCCTTTACCCCAGGAATACGTGAAATGAAATATCTCTGAACTGCTTCCAATGTAATTACATCCTATCTCAGATAAGGAGACAAAAATACTAATCTCACAGTCAGATCATAATGTTTATAATTTTTCTCAAAGTGGTGTGTGAGTCTTTGGAACACGCTTCCCCACAGAGCATTGGAGGCAGAAATATTGAATATTTTTCAGGCACAGATGGAAGTTCATAAATAACAACAGAGTCAATGATTATTGAGGAATGGGCAGCAATGTGCAGTGTGGGTAAAAATGTAGACGCTGCTCAGAACCTCCAGGAATGTAATGCAAAATGAAATGATAATATTGATAAAATGTTAAGGGAGAATACAAGATGGTGGCGATCCAGAAGGTCTGATTGCTGGGCGCTGCATCAACACACGGGCAAAGTGCTTCTCTAATCCACCCCATCCCAACCATTTACTTAAAATTCAGCACTAAAAGAGCGACAGAATCTTTACGAATCCCGATTTGTAAAACGAAATGACAAAACATGGGGAAAGGATCGAGTAAGTCCCAACAAGTGTGCACCCGTCAGAAGCATCGAGCATGCCTGAGGCCGCTGCTGCAACCCCACTCTGCTCGTTCGATCGACCCAGTTATCTCACTAGGCCTTGGTCACCGAGTTCACCAATTTACGTGAAATGATTGCAGCCATGATTGAAGAAGAGTTCGCCACAGCCACTCTCAGCCGTGCTCCAAAAACATGAGCAGCAACTTGACAGCCTTGGACACAGAACAGACGATGCCAAGGGCCGAACCACAGTGACAGAGACCGTGATCGATTCCTCTCGGAGAGGATCCTTGCCCCTGAAAAACAGATCTGCACCTTAACTGAACAAGAAGACGACCTCGAGAACAGAGTAGGATGAAGAATATTCACATCGTCGGTTTGCTGGAGCGGACAGAAGGTGGTCAGCTGGTGCGTTTGTTCAAGAACTGGCTGCAGTGATTCCTTCACTTGGAAACTGAGGAGGGACGGGAGAAGACTGAGACAGTTCATTGGGTTACAGCACGGAAGTCAGACTCAGACCAACACCTTCATCCTGTCCTTGCGCGATTACATATTATGGGACAAACAAAGTCGATGGAAGCTTTCAGAACCTAGTGAAGGATCCAATGTGTTTATTCACGAGAGCTCCAGGATTATGTCCTTTCTGGATTTTTTCAGTGGCGGTGATTCAGAATGAAAATCTTTTGATGATATCAAAAGAAGAGTAAGGGAACGCTGAATTTCATAACCCTTACGGTACCCACGTGCTCCGATTGCTTTCATTGAATCCACGAACTCGTCTGATTCTCCAGAGAAAGCAAAAACTTTGTGGACATTTTAAAGTAAGCTGGATAGTTAGATAATCAGTTATCCTTAAAGAAATTTATTGGATTTTTCTGGTATTAACCATGCTACATTATTGTCGGGATGGGTAGAGTACTCATTTAATTCCTCATTAGTAATAGTACTCTTTTTTTCTTTCTTGCTTGTCGGGGGGCAGCTCAAGGTGGAGGGAGTTACAAAGTAGTTTGATGACTTAGTGCCGACTGAAGGGCAGTTTTGTTGTTAATTGCCTTGAATTCCATATTGGTAGCGGGCAGAAGATAACGTTGTAAGATATGTAGCATCCCCAGTT